>NC_089730.1:14425587-14731933 GCF_035083965.1 Branchiostoma lanceolatum
TCACTGATGCGTGCTGGGGATGGGTGGCACCGATGTACACCACATCTGAGGGTAAAATGATAAACATAGTTTCATAAAATGCCCGCTACTCTAACATGACACTAAAATCAATGTAACCAGTTGAAGATGTGTAAATGACTCTACGAAAGACCATAAGTTTGAAACGTTATATCACTGTCTTGCCAATCTTTCCTTCTTTCTCTATCTGTGTGTTCGTCTGTCTTCTTTTCTGTCTATCTCTCTCTCTCCGTATTTCTGTCTGTCTCTGTGTGTGTCTCTCTCTCTCTCTCTGCCTCTCGCTCTCTCTCTCTCTCTCTTCAGTTTACCTATGTCCTTCTGTGCTGCAAGCTCGGCATACGATCCATAGGCCGACGGGATGCTGTGAGTCTTAGCAAACTGTTCTGCTCTCTCAAGGCTTCTAGCTGCCACGGCCACCACCTGCCCAACATTGCAGGATAACAAAGCTGCTGTTAACTTTGTTCCGGGAAAACCTTTGTGAGCAACCGTAACAACAACAAAAGCAACTAGAGTTCCACAAACACATTATCTTCGCCAAATAATCAAGGCTTATTATGGAAAGTGATTTATATTTACGTGCCTATCACCCCCTGCAAATTTGATCATGCACCATACCATTTGGACGTTATGATTGGGCGAATGAGTCCAGTTAAGATAGGGTTAAAAATCATTTGGTGGTACAGGACAAGTATATGTGTAGAGTGTGCTGATATATGTTATAACTGGTCATGAAAATATGAGTACGTTGATATTATATGGGCCACAAAGGTTCGATATGGCAGTGTTGAAAGTTGAAAGTGATGATGAAATAGTACAGTCAATACATATGAATAGAATAAATCTGGCACGTTTTTAGGTGTTTCTAGTCAGGCTTTCTATTTTGTCCCTATTTCGTTATGTCGCCAACCGTGTTGAACAAAAATGCTCAAACTGAACGCGTCAAAAACCAGCAGGACCCACACCTCTGCTTGGAGAATAGTTTATTTATTTGACCTACATGTACGTTTATGCAAGGCTATCTGTTTACATGACCTGACACTGTCCCATGTCCCATTGAAAGGCAGTGTGTTAACAAACTTTCCTTACTAATTATGCAAATTAGCTCCTTATTTGCATAATTAGTCATTGATTATGTAAAGCACCATCCGAGCTCTCTATATACCAAACATCACGACGATCTGTCGACCCCTTCTCAAGTTATTCATGTCCGAATGTCAAAACAAAAACACCCACTGCGGTTCTTAACAAGCCGCTAGGGGGCCAAAATTTACAGAACTTACTTTCTGTGGCATGAACTATCTACCACACAAAAATCATGACCATAGCACTTTCAGAAAATATGCCCCTAAATTTTGAAGCTCTGCTGCAGTACCTTTGGTACCCGCTAGAAGGCCCATTATCGAACTTGACCTTCCTTTCGGTAAATCCTACCCATCCACTAAATATCATAAGGATCCATCAACAGCTTCTTGAGTTATGTTGTCCACAAGAAAATTCACATCCACACAAAGCCCGCTGCAGTACCGACGGAAAGTGCCAGGAGAACCATTTTTGAACTTGACCTCCGTTTTCACAACATCTACACACCTGCAAAAAATCATGAAGATCCATCAACGTTTCCGTCCCTTTTTTTGCCTACATACAAACACACAAAAATGCTAAGTCCGCTGCAGTACTATTGAAAAACGCAAGGTAAACCATTTTCGAACATGACCTTCCTTTACACAACCACTACACACCTACCAAAAATCATAAAGATTCATTGAAGCTTTCTTGAGTTATGCTCCTGACATACATTCAGACCCACCCAACAGATTTTTCAACAGAAAACATAATCCTCTCCGAGTACAAGTACTCGGCGAAGATAACAAGGGTACAGAACAGTCGTCCCTAAACCAGAATTTGAAAATAGAGTCCCCAAGCTCCCTTCGACCAAAGCGTAGTAAACATATACCAGGATCATTTATTCGTTGGTTATCATCTGAACAGTAGAAGAAACTAATGCCAGCACCGGTGAATACTCCAAAGGAAACTGAAAAAGTACTGGGAGGAGGTAAGTAGTCACACGAGACTAGCTTCATCAGATTGGTAAATCACCGGGAATTAAGGTTCTCTGCACACAGCCAACCATTTGATAATAACCTGTCAACGTGTCGGTTGTCCTGTAACTTTTCTCGAGGCGATGCTGACGGGTTCTAATTCATCATTTTCTTTAGGAAAGGCAGCAGAAGGACGAACAAAACCCAATGGAAATGCCTCCACTCCAGAGGCATCGCCAAAAAAAATTGGTGGGTAATTGTTATTTGTTGTATTCAAAGAACCGTCTTTCTCAGTGAGTGGGTAACCACGTGATGCTCACCTGATGCTCGTCCTCCGACAGAGTGTCCAGAGCCACCTTGAAGTCATTGCTGATTTTTCCGGCGCTCACGATCCCCCAGCGGGTGGGCGCCATCGTAAGTTCATACAGACCTTTGTAGTGCCTAGTCACATATAGTGCAGTATGTTTTCTTGTTGTTTCTGTAGCAGGGTATATTTCTAAAGGGATGGGTTGCTAGCCCTTCTTCTTTAACGTGCTCGAACAAACTCATCAACTACGGGACCCCCATTTTACAGCCCCTCCAGCTCTGTCCTGCTTATTTGCTACGTAATGTAGTCGAACGCCACAGGCTGTCTGCTACTGTGACCACTGTGACAGCCAGGTCATTGACCTTACTTGTTTGGCACGAAAGGCGAAGAAGAGGAAGAAACGTAGCAAACAAAATCTTTCCCTTTCATGATGGTAAACGAATATATAGAACAGAAAAATAAAAAAGCTAAACTCTAACACCTACTCAACGACTTCAATTCACGAAACATCATGATATGGACAAAGTGTCCTGATACGCTTGAAGTGACAGGGCGTGCTAATACACGTAAAAAGGCGACGACCGTTTCAAAAGGCGACGTCCGTTTACGAGAGGGAAATTAACGAAGTGTCATCTTCGATGGGCTCGTAGTAACAGAATCACCTTAACATTCATCTTTGTAGCAACGATCCAAAAACTCTTACTTACAAAATGTTATGTACGTCTTTCTAAAGATACATAACTATATTACCTGTACGTTAGTAGTCTTTAGTGGGTCATCAGTCTGGTCACAAGTGTCCCCAACCTTAATTTAACCCCGTCCAACAACATTGGCTATCCAGGTGTTCCAGCCCGACACTATTAAAAACCCGTTCAACAATATCAGATTAATGTAAGATACGCCAAAACTAGTCACTCATGCAACCGGATAAAATTTTGAAACATGTCAGACGTTTCAGACAGCATCCTCTATCTTTGGTCAGTGACTAAGGAAAGATCTGGCAGAACCAGGTTTTATACCAATACTCTGAAACTTAGTTCTGCCAGATCTTTCCTTAGTCACTGGCGAAAGATAGTGGATGCTGTTTCAAAATGTTATTCAGTTGCTTGAGTGACTATTTTTGGCGTATCTTATTACCTGGATGTCTAACCTTACTACTGGCTAAACGTTAAAAGTGGAGAGGTGCGGATACTACTAGTACATGTCATAATAGATATGTATAGCCGATGGTAAGAAAACTCACAAGCCGTCGAAAGTGAGAAATCGCATTGCGTTTATCAAAAGAACTATACTGGCTCGAGCATTCATCAATTACTTCAAGCGAAGGCTCAATATTCTTTTATTAACGTGTTCATGTCCAGGTGTCCTTTGTACCTTCTATGTATGGAAACACATGTCCATTCATTTTTACACTTTGATCTCGAGTAATGTACACCTGTCAAATGCCCGATCAATTCCATCTTATTGACATCAAAGCCATGTTAATGCCTACAAAAGCTAACTCCTTAGTTGTGAGTATAAGCACGAAATATACTGTCATCGAAAGACTTACAGAAGGATGCCTTTAAAATCTTTGGAAAGTCGACATACACATGGCAATCAGGTAAGCATTTCAGTTTCAATGACACAGTATTTTAAGAAAAATGTGACCCACGTAAACCTGCTGATACTAAAACCAGAAGCCACAAAAGTGTATTTTCTCATACAGAATCGTTTACACAAGCTGATTATATCGCTGAGAAGTATGTTGACGAAAGTGTCACAACTTTTTCAGGTGACGTTGGCGAACGCTTCGCAGCGGGGATTGACTCAATGCTTCCCGAGCCTTTTGCCGGAAATGTTCTTGTTGTCCGCGGGATCGACGAACCCCTTCCCCGTGAAGTCCGTGTGGTTGGAGCATCTCTTGATCTCCGCGTCATCAACCTGATGGGCACATGTCAATCATAGATATAAAAAAATAACGCCCAAGCTACGTTCCCATTTTATTGATTTTCAAACAGACCTTGCCATTCTAATGGAGAGGTTTTTGTAAGTTAAATGGAAAATACTGCTTATATATATATAAAGCGACGCATACACATATACTAGTAGTCGCCGTCTTTGATGACGCCTCAGGGGCGAGGCCGTTTTAAATTTCAAACTTTACCTCGATCTTCTCTCTGAAATTCCGTCAATGTATCTTTTATGGGACTGGTATTAGAATGGAGCAGGAAAGATATTTGAGGCTGAGAGGACGGAAAGGGACGAATGGTATTCATAATCAAGTCGTCCGTCGCTACATAACATTGGAGTTTGTCTCCCGATAGTGGTAGAATAGTACATGTACTTACGATATCTAGCGGCACGTACGACGCGTTGTAGTGCTCATAGATGGGGTCGTTGGAAGCCCTGTTGTAGGAGACCAGGTACGCCCTCCGCCGCCGGTCGGACCTGTTCTGGTCGCTGCGGTGCAGGACGTTACAGTGGAAGAGCACGGCATCACCTGGGTCCAACTCTACATACACATGCTCCAGTACCTGGAACAACAGTTTTTGATGTTCCTTATTGTTGTCTGAGTGTTTTCCTTATACTTTTGAACTTAAGCAGCTAGCTCAAAGTGAATCAGTACCGCATGTAGTACATACATGTATCTTTACACATGTATGGTATGTGCATGAAAGAACAAAGAAGACAACTGATTATTTGACGATCATCTGTCTACATGTTTTCCTTTTACCTTTGAAGCTTAAACAGCTAGCTCAGAACAAATCAGTGCCATATTCTAATCTTTTGAGATTCGTGCCCATCACACTACCTTCTCAAGATGCAAGGACTCTTGGCAGCTGTGAACAATTGATAAGTGACTGAACTGAAGTACTTTGTAGAGCTTTATAGCCTATCTTAGTAATCGTCTCTGTGGCTATTGTTCACTACAGCAATTTATAGAAAAATATGTTCCTTCCTACCATGCAAGTTTCTCAACCTACCTGGTCGACATGTATAGTAATTGCATGAATGAGCAAGGGAGGCGAATGATTATTAGAAGCTCATCTGCACGAAAATGAACTTATAGTTACCTGCTTGAGTTGGTTCACTCTTTCTTCGTCCGCACCGGTTTCTCCGGCAACCCGCTTGTGTTCTACACGTCCAGCAAGGTGTGAACCACGTAGTACCTGAAGGGAGGTAACAAGCTTGAGCCAAGCTGAGAAGAACCGACTCGGAGGTAAACTAGGCACATTATGAACTACCCTCCACCAAGGATGGTTGTGCTTTATTTTACGCATGTGTTAGTTTCGAATTCGTTTATGTTTACGAGTAGTTTGTATTTTGTATGATTTGTTTTGTCTGATTGTTGTATTGCTGTTTTTTTCATGATATGGATGGTTCAACTTTTTGTTGAGTCAATATAAAAAAAAGCTTGAGCCAAGCTGATTCTTTTTTTATCTAGTTATAGCAACTTTCCGTCTACCTGAAGACAACCGTTGGTTTTGTCAGCATTGTCCACCGCTATGTAAACAGTCGCCATGTCAGGAAACAAAAGACCATTGTTGTACCAGTACCTTGGTAGACAAAAAAATCCGTATAAAGGTACGGAATAGACTTTATGAGAATGAATATTTATTTTTTGTGATGACTTTTGCATATTCAGACTACAAATTCCACAGTTCGAATGTTGTGAGGATCATAGCTCACCTTCAAACTTTACAGTTCAGTTGCTTTGTTTGTTTGCATGTTTGATTGCAATTGATTGATTTCTACAGTGACAGGATTAAAGTCTATCTACTCACCCGTAGTCCTGGTGCCACAGGTGCTGGCCTCCGGACTGGGCCTCCTTCATGTTTATTTTGCCACTGTAGTGATACACCTCTCCGCCAAGAAGCTGGGAAACAAAAAAAAGTTACGAATATTAAAGATCTATCAAATTTCGAGCCTTATTAAAATCAACATAGCAGTCATGTAGGTATACATTGCTGAATTTTGTTGATTTATCACATATCTATAACTTATGATAAAGTTCTCCACAAGTTCCGAAAAGAAGTCAATTTCTTGTCTACTCACAGATAATACAAACACAAAAGTAGGATAGTCGCGACACTATAACGAAATGTGTCCTCTAAACCACATCACTATTAGAATACATGCGGAATTAGATGTATTTTCCAACATATGTAATACCAATGGCCTGTTACTTTTAATTCTCACAGATATTAATGTGTTCGTACATTATTGTTTACAAGTTTCTTAATATACAAAATGTACCTTATCAAAGGTTCCTGCCACTTTCTTGCTGCGAGCTATGATGCCGGACACGTCAGAACCCGGATGCTTCCAGTGGATCATGGTCACTTTCAGACCTCCGCCGTCGTCTTGCTGGAACGACCTGTCTCTCAGGCCGCCATCTTTATTCTCGATGGTCATGCTAAGGTTTTCCAGTTCCTCCTCGTCCAACAGATTGCTACAGGAAGGAATATGAGTTGAAGTCAAAAGGTCTCGTAATATTGAAAAGGAGATGTCTCCTTTGTATATAACGTTGGGTAACATGAATTCGCGGGGTACTTAAATTCGGGATTTTTCGAAAACGGGGTGTTTAGGGATATGTGCTAGATGCAACATCAGTAATACAGCTAGAAATGCAAACTTGACAGACTAACGCATTCAGAACACTGTCTGAAAAGCTTCGATAACCATGCATTAGAAGTTGGCTACGTCAAAAACTCTCAGTTCCTTATTGTCACAGTCTGAGGGCTTCGTGGGAGAATTATATGTACATAATTGTTCGCTGGTTTATAAGACAAATGTCACATCCGCTTCCTGCTAAACACAATTATTTACAATACAACTTATTAGAATCTCTTTTGCTAACCTACAACTGGCCTCTAAGTGTGATTAATCATCAAAACGCCTCTTTGTTGCTACAACCAATGGCTACGGCACGACGGTGAATTTTCCCGCCGCCATATTCGTTACCCAGAATCCTGCTATTCGGCAGACGACAAACGTTGGCGAGGAACACTTTTTTGTCTAAATGTTGTTTGTGATAGTGGACTGATGACGATATTTTCCTCAAAGTTTGCTCTTAGCACAAGCAGAAACACATGGACATAGTAGTATTACCATTTCTACGGCATCCAGCTAACGCCCCGATGAATAATGTACAAATTTCCATGACGGTGGGGGTGAACTTTGAGTGACGTTCTACCGACTCAACACACGGGTTGTTCCCGAAGGCCTGATGCGTGCGTTACGGCCGTTTTTTCGTGTATTTTTTTTACTTGGACACGTCTATATCCATAGCACTCTCCTCAAGCCAAGGATGGAACGAATAGCTGCGCTGTATAACAATGTGATTAGCGGTAAGATATTCAAGACGAATCTTCTCTCCCGAATTAATGTGCCCCCCTGTCCGACAGCACTGTCATTGTGCGTGCGGCGGACAGTAGTTTCAAGTTTAAATATTATGGTGTCAGCATGACTAGAGACAAAATCTACCATATATATGATTAGTGCAAAGATAGTACATGATACTGACAGAATAATAGAAAAAAAGGATGGTTTATTGTTCTGCTAGATTGATTTCAGTCAACCATTATCGGAAAAAATCCCGAATTTATGTTACCCAACGTTACTGCAAGTGTATAAGATATGAGTTAGAAAACGATCCTACCGAATCACTATGAAGCCGTCACGGTCAAAGTCCTGCTTCATTTGCTCGGTGACTTTGAATTCACCCTGCGTGTATGTGTACTCTGTGGAACAATATAACAAGGTCTCAATCAGTAATGAAAACCTAAATAACAAAATGGAAAAGAGCATCTTTAAAATTTGCCGCAGATGCATGACTATTGTTATGAAAAAATAAGGTAAGACGAGACTAACAATATGTGTACATGTGTACATGTTATAAGATACCCTTGATTTTCGGCACATACAAACAAATTCTGTTCGCCTGCAGAATTTCTACTGCACATTTTAAACCTCCGGCTTTTGCCCTACTTCAGCGCCCATCAAATACCAGAAGTCAATATGACATTCTTGCTTTTAAGCAATAGATTGAATCGTAAGACCTTACCTGTGGATGCCATGTTGAGTTGACCGTCCTCTCTAATTAGATCCTCATTGAAGATCACACGGTGACCTGTGGCCCCGGCGCCTCCCTTTGGACTCACGTAGCGCTTTATATTGACATAAAGAGTCGGTTAATAATTACCAGTTCAAAATAACGTCACCACGATATACATGCATGAAATACAAGTGATAAGAACAGAAATATATTTACGAATAGATGTTTCATGACTTTACCATACTTATCGCAACATGTCAGACTAACAGCATTATATGTAATGCAGATTAATAATACTACACGCAATACTTCAAACACGTGGCCAGGCCACATCACCAACACCCTCCCACTCGATGAAGACCCTAAAAGATTGTATGACTTTCTTACCATGGGCACGAATCTTCCTTCCTGCCATCACTGTCCTGCATTTTCAGAGTCCTTATGGCTATCCGTGATGTTAGACAGGTTTTCATGGCCCAGACTCCTAACGATTGGGTTCCTTCGTCCGTCCAGCCACATGACTCGATGCTTTTTTATTGATATTAATCAGGCACCCGCCTATATCTGTTCCACACCTTATCCTTAAGCTAGGATAAGTTCGCATGTTTGACAGCCACGATTGGTCTGAGTATGCAGCACTGCTTTTTCTCCACAGTTCACTCTGAGGACTGATGATTTAAAATTCTTACTCCGAATGTTTGTCTCCATCGACAACTCTCTACTTCTCCTCTTCCTTCACTGCAGCCCGAGACAGACAGCCTGTCACAAATCATTCCTGTCAGGCCGGAAGTTTCGCCATCAACGGGTGATTTGAGATACAAGGAACAGTTTCCGACGTTCCTTTGAAAAGTTGAGTCGTTTATAAGAGCGTACTGCGTTGTGCATTGTTGTTGTCCCTCAGCACACTAACATCAGTTTCCAACACTAGCGACATCTTGCATTCATCGTACGGTTTTCTGTTGCAAAGAATCCGAGTTCTTCCCTTTGCATCGTTGTTTTACTAGACTGACATGATTTTTGTTCAGGTGTTTGCTTCTTCAAGTCCCAACAGATAGAACGGCTATAAAGCCCCGTTGCCGTTCTCACTGTGTGACTTTCGAAGTTGACGCTGAAAAGCCCCTTTGGATCAAGTGTGTGGTTCAGCCGAATGCTGTCATGTAGGTGTTTGTGCTGTCATCCGTGTTGTCTGAGTTGTTGCTAAAGTTTCGGCTGCTGCTCCTGCTGTTGCTGTTCTCACTGTGGCTGCTATTGTCGTTGCTGTCCCTGTTGTTGCTGCTCCTCATGTTATTGCTGTTCTCGCTGTGGCTGCTATTGTCGTTGCAATCCCTGTTGTTTCTGCTGCTCCTGGTCTTGCTGTGGTTTCTCCTGTTCTTTCTGCTACCCTTGCTGTGGCTGCTCGTGCTGTCTCTACTATCCTTATTATGGCCGCACTTGCTGTTCCCGCTGCCCTGGCTGTGGCTGCTTCTGCTGTCACTCTCTGAGGGACAGCTGCTATTGTCGGACCCGCTGCGCCCACTGTTGTCATCTTTCCGGAATCTCTTTGGATTCGGGGAGCTGTCGTCTGCTTTCCTCTTCAGGCAACTGCTCGTCGCACAACTATTACTGCTTGCCCCATTGCTGTTACTGCTGTGGCGACTTCCCGTGTTGAGAGATGATCCTTCAGATCTGCTTGACGTTCCTGTGTTGCTGTCACTGCCGGATGTGACGTAGGTCGACGCCGTCATACTGGACCCCGATGTGTCGTCGTGACGTCTTCTCTTGTGGGTAGGAGAGGAGCGACTGTAGAATCTTGGTCTCGTGTTGCTTCTGCTTTGCTGATCACTGCTTGAAAAGTGGCGATACGGGCAAGACGATTCTTCGCTCTCATACTTGCGTTTCTTCTTATATGTGTGGCTGTCCGAGCTTGCGCTGTTGCTGCCAGACGTTTGGCTTTCTTCTGAAGACGCATGGCTTCCCTCCGAAGAACTTGTGGAGGCATCGCTGTCGCTGCTTGTAGATGCCGACTGTTTCAGGTTAAGTTGGACTTGGCTTGAGAAGGGTTGGCTGCTTTGGCTACCCCCGCCAGAGCACTGGTTGGTAACGCCTGACAGAAACTGAGTGAAGTCTGTCGGATTTGCTGCTTTGGCTACCGGATTTGGTACAGGCTCTTGCTGACTGAGATACTTCTTGAACCAGAGGCTAAGAGCGTCGCTTGGCTCACTTGAGGAAGTTTCCGACCACGGATCGGGCACCGGTGTGCGAGGAGCTGACGGCGTCTTGCTTCCTGTTTCCCATGCTGCCTGCGTATCACATGCGTCGATAGCCTGCGGGAGAGGACCGTAGGCAACGATGTTTGTAGACGCTTCAACTCGTGCTGGCAATGCGGTGTTCGGTACAATAGCAGAAGGTGAAGATTCTTCTTCACGACGATCAGCTTCGCCGGAGTCGCATGGGGACAGTGTCGTGGCTGCACGCTCTCTTCTGTCGTTCCCTTGGCCAGGATGGCTGGGACTGCTGGGGTTGTATGTTGGAGGAGTGCGACCCCCGTGCACATCCCCTTGCAGCAGAGAACCGCATACAACGACGTTTGTAGAGGCTTCAACCTGTGCTGGCGATGTGGTATTCGGTACGGCAGCAAAAAGCAATTGCACAGAACTGTAGTGCATTGGGGATTCGTCTTTAGGACGGTCGACTTTGCCTGAGTCACATGGAGAGGGTGTCGTGACCGTGTGCTCTTTCCTGTCCTCCCCTTGGCCAGTATGGCTTGGAGGGTTGAGGTTGTCTGTTGGAAGAGTGCGCCCCCTGTGTACATGCCCTTGCAGCCGAGGACCTTTATTATACAAAACGACGTTTGAAGAGTCATCAACCCATGCTGGCGGTGGGAGGTTCGTTACAGCAGCAGAAGGCAAAGGAGTGTGGTGCACTAGTGATTCTTTAGGACGGTCGGCTTTGTCCGAGTCACATAGAGAGGGTGTCGTGACCATGTGCTCTTTCCTGTCCTCCCCTTGGCCAGTGTGGCTAGGAGGGTTGAGGCTGTATGTAGGAGAAGTGCGTCCCCCGTGCACATGCTCTTGCAGCCGAGGATCACATGCAACGACGTTTGAAGAGACGTCAACCCGTGCTGGCGATGGGGTGTTCGGCACGGCAGCAGAAGGTAAGGGGATGTGGTGCACTGGAGATTCTTCTTTAGGACGATCAGCTTTGGCCGAGTCACATGGAGAGGGCGCCGTGTCGTCCCCGTGGTCAGGATGGCTGGGACTGCTGAGGTTGCCTGTGGGAGGAGTGCCGGCCCCTGGCACAACCCCTTTCACATCCTCAGAAGTAAGAGCAGCGCGTTTGCCATTTGTGTGTGGCGGTGTCCAGGAATGATACACCGATCTGCGCACAACGCCCGCCGTCTTCGGTTGGTCGTCTTTCCCGGGCGATGATGACTCCAAGTACCGAATGCCATGCCCACGCCCGATAAACACCGTCTTTTCCCAGATGTACTCAGGAGCCTTTACCCCCTTCTTTAATCTCTTTACCGGCTTTCTCTTTTGCCTGACCTTCTTGACCTCGCTTTTGACCCTCTTGGGTGTTGCTGTCTGTTCTTCATCCGACTCTGTTGAGAACCCTTCGAACTTGCTGATCCGACAGTCAGGGTAGATAGATGTGGACGGTAGCGGTCCTTTCTCGGGCCCGGGCCAGCCTAGTACAGCATCGGGCGCGATGGGGAACGACGTGAGCTTGGTCTTGTCACCGACACCGTGGCGCAGTGGGTACTTTGGATGGCGAGGGGACATCGGGCTGCTCGGTGGAGGTGGGCTCGGTGGTATCACTCTGCCGGCGAAGTATGGCCTCAGGTGTCTCGGTATCGGCGGCGGCGGGGTTGGGGATGAGGGTGGTGACGGTGATCTGCACAGCTCCTCGAGTGTTTTGCCGTACGCAGTTGTGCTCCAACTCCCACCGGCGTTGTAGCTGAGTGACCGGCTTGGACGTTCCCATTTGTTGACTGGCGTTTCGTAGCCACTGTTGCTCCAGGAACCGTCACTGTTGGACGCTTCAGATTCGTCCGAGGTTTTCCAGTACAACTTGTTGTGCCATGGGGTTTCTGGGTTCACCGGTGTTTTCCCTCTGGCCTTGCGCCTGCGAACTTCGCGAGTTGTCAGAGGAGAGTTTGCCCCTTTATATGTCTTCCTCTGCTCCCAATGTCGCTGCCTGGTGGTGCGTGGCGACGAGTCGGCTCTTGGTGGCGTTGGTTCCGTCGCGCTCTCTGACCCACTGCTTCTACTTCTATAAAATACTGGGCAAAGGCCAAAGCCGCTAGCTGTGCGTTGCATTGGCTTTGGTCGCTCAGGACTTGGGCTCGATCGTGTCCAACGACACATCTTTGGATCCTCTCTGTGCTTGAATCTGCGAGAATCGGACGCGCTGTCCGTCTTGGTGACAACTTCGCACTCTTTTTTCTTCTCAAAGCCTACTGAGCATGCGCGCTCCTCCCCTTCGTCAGTTGATGACGATTTTCGACATAGCCTCAAGACGATACTGTCGGCGTTGTCGTCTTGTGGGAGGGAGATTGGAGTCGCTGAAGGTACAGAAAGCAGTGACGTGGTCTGAAGATGATCTTTCTTCTCTTTGGGTGACGTGACATTGGACGGAACTGTAGATGCCGAATGTTTCAATGAAACTTGGACTTGGCTTGAGATTGGTTGGCTGATTTTGCTACCGCCGTCGGAGTCCTGGTTGCTAAGATCTGACAGAAACTGAATTAAGTCTGTCAGATTTTCTACTTTGGCCACCGGACTCGGTAGAGGCTCTTGCTGACTGAGATATTTCTTGTACCAGAGGCTGAGGGCGTCGCTTGGTTCACTGGAGGAAGTTTCCGACCACGGATCGGGCACCGGTGTTCGCGGAGTTGACGGTGTCTTCTCGTCCACTGCCGCAGAGCTGTCTGATCCACTCCCTGTGTCCCCATCCTTAGACGACAGGTCATTCAGGTCATCTGAACGTCTATTTGTGACGTGGCAGGTCGTGTCCTGAGTTGACGGTGTCTTGTCGTCCACTGCCGTGAAGCTGTCTGATCCAATCTCCGTGTCCCCATCGTTTGACGACAGGTTATTCAGGTCATCTGGACGCCTATTCGTGACGTCACAGGTCGTCTCCTGTGAATGTTTGATTAAATATCCCCATTCGTAAGTCAGAGTAAAGATTGAATGATGCATGGCATAGCTAGTCCAGCACGTCGGCAGAACGTGATGCGTATACGGTAATTAGCCTTCTATTGAAATCTATTATAGCTGCCGAATCTCTTTTGTTCTCTTAGGTCAACGTAACAGCCGTTGCATAAGATATGTCTTTGGACACAACTATATGAACCTATCTACGAAATTTTAATCTTAAATACGCGAACACGACCTTAAACGCTTACGTTCTGCTGACGTGCTTGCTAGTCCACAGTACTAACTCAACAGTGTGTACCGCATCTCTTGGAACGTTCAGTGTAGCGTCAACTGTATTGTGTACTATAATGAAGAAATGTATCATTACGTGCCATGCACTCTGTAAAGAACTGAAACTGTTACTATCACTTGTTTCAGATTACTAGAAAACCAGTATCTTAACCATCACGTTTTACGAAATGGAAAAAAAAAGTCAGACAAATGAGTTCAGAAACCACCGTACGACTTCAATGAACCATTGTCACAAGAATAGCAGAACAGTAAGCTCAACATTAGGAGGCAGTTATTATGGTGCATTGTGTAAATGTAATGTGACAGATGATGTTACAAATCATTTGAAGGCAACTTTTTTTATTCGCACGCTCGCACCAGTTTTGGGGTTCCCAGAGGATGTCGTCCATATAATCAAATCAACAAGGCCTAAACGGTTAAAGTAGCACACTCTCAGCGTGTCAAACCACGTTAAATTGTGACCATACATCAAACAACATGTGACTGGGCTTGATAAGGTGATTTTGTGTTTGCTGATCGATGTACTCCTGGTCAGAGTTGATCACTAAGTGAGTCATCAGTCATGGCATCGGTGGTGGTGATTCTTCACCTGTCTCTTCTAACAGTCGGTTGCACGGCGTTTCCCATTGAGGAAGATGAGCCGGTTGTTCACACCCAGTACGGAGCCGTGAGAGGGATGTATGTGGAGGAAGGGGTTGTCTTCTTCGGTCTCCCGTTCGGAGAGCCACCGGTGGGAGAATTCCGCTGGAGGCCGCCGCGGCAGTACAACCGGTCCTGGGCGCCCAACGTTCGCGACGGGACCGTACCGGGCCCTGGCTGTTACCAAGGCCGTTGCTTCCCGGACGACAGTGATTCCGATTTCCAATGTCCACGGGATAGAAAAGTGAGTGAAGACTGCCTCTATCTCAACGTCTTTGGTCCACGGGAAATCCTTAACTCTACCGCTGCCAAACTGCCCATTCTGTTCTGGATTCACGGTGGACAATACGAAAAGGGGAGCGGCTCTGCCTACCTCTACGACGGACGGTTCTTAGCTAACAAGACCAACACTATCGTGGTGACCACCAACTACAGACTGGCAGCGTTTGGCTTCCTGGTGGCTGGTCAAGGAGAAGACGCCGCAACGGGCAACTATGGCCTGCTTGACCAGGTCGCAGCTTTACGGTGGGTCAAGGAAAACATCGGGAGTTTCGGCGGTGACAAAAACCGTGTGACCGTTTTCGGACAGAGCGCGGGGTCAGATTCCGTGGCCACACTTCTGATCAATCCGAAGTTTACCGACTTATTCCAACAAGCCATCATGCTGAGCGTGCCTTTTACCATTCCTCATAAAAGTCGCTGGGAGGCGCTTCGACTCGGCGAACACCTCGCTGAGAAACTGGACTGTTCGCATGGGGACATGAAATGTCTTCGTTCCAAAAATTCAAGCGCTCTTCAGGCAGGGTTAAATAGAATGGGGACGTTCTATTCGGATCCGTACCGCCCACTAGAGGCGGCAATGAAGTGGGGACCCACGGTTGACGGTAACATAGTGCCAGCTGCTACAGTGGACAGTTTTGCCAAAGGACATTTTCAGCCCAAACCGTTCATCATAGGAACTACCTTGGAAGAAGCCGTATTATTTATCTACTCCCTTTACGACAAGCCGGTGACGACTAGGGAAACGTTGTATGAAGTTTATGCTGCATTCGTCCATCTAAAGGCAGCAGAGGTTGCTAAAGAGTATCCTGCCGACGAAACCTCTTCCGACTACCGCCCTCTTATGTCCACTCTCACCACGGATTGGGTCTTCAAATGCTCGACTCGTAACGTCATTCGGAGCGCCATAAGAAGTGGAGACACCGACGTCTGGCTCTATCTGTTCGATCACGTCTGGTCCTTCCCACACTTGTGGGACTATCAGAAGAATTGTAACGGACACGTGTGCCATGCCGAAGACCTGCCCTTCGTGTTTCAGACGACAAAGCTACCGGTGACCAACATGACCATGACCGCTGAGGAACAGGTAATGGCGGACAGCATAGCGTACTACTACGGCAACTTCGCGCACACCGGGGACCCGAACAAACCTAGCCGAGAAGCCGCCGGAACTACCGGGACGATGATGCCAATGGCAACGACTTGGCCCAAGTACAGCCAAGAAGGAAACTTTACTTGCCTGAACTTCAGTACCCCCCACACTACCTTGATACAGGACTATCGGAAGGACAAATGTGACTTTTGGGACAGAATGAACGTGTACAATCTGTAAAGAGATATTTGACAATATGACACATTTCTGTACAATCTTTGTTTTACAATCTTGGCAAATGGATAAGGACTACTTAAGGAGAAAACGTTTAAAAGCTATCTAAAGAATGTTCTACACAAATTGTAATCGTAAAAAGCTTGTCTCTGGTATCACAGCAAATAAAGTTAACGGCCTAAAAGTACGTTAAGAACATTGTTGGAGCATTTTGCTGTTATCTTTAACCCTTTAAAATACCAAAGTGATAAAAGACTTACCGCAGAGACAGAACTGTCTCCTTGTGAATGTGTAGGTTGGTTGCTGGTCTGGTCTGCAAGAGTTGGAACTGTAAGAGAAAACATCGTCAATTTCATCATCATTTTACAAGACAGTGCGAAAATGTTTTGATTTGTTACTTGATCGTAAACTTACATGTAAATGTTCTCGATGTTCTCTTGTGAATTTGGTTATATTCAACTGTAATTAAGCTCTATTCTCTGTGTCTCAACTACTCCTATTATACACCCAATGGTTAATGTGTGTGTGTGTATGTGTGTGTGTGTGTGTGAGTGTGTGTGTGTGTGTGTGTGTGTGTGTGTGTGTGTGTGTGTGTGTGTGTGTGTTCGAGAAAGTTTAAACTTTTCCAAATACCTGGGTTAGATAATGAGATATCTACGAAGAAATCGGTAAATATAGACGCTTCGTGTTGGTATCTATTACCTACAGTGTGATATCTGATAGAACTTGTCCAGGTTGATTAGAAATCTACCAGTCTTTAGTTAGAGTTCAAGGTAAACTTCAGTGTTCCTCACCTGGCTCCTGAACTCCCTCTGCTTGACCAGGCAAATCGATAGGTGGCGCGCGTTCCCGCTCTTTTTTCGCCCTGCCGTAAGCGCTCTGCGCCCACCGCGCCCCGAACTTCTTCTTTCGTCCAGACTTTCCCATGTTTTACGCGGGAAAGTTACAGTTCACTTCAGAAAAACGTGGATAACGTACGGAACAAAATTGTCTCCGTGCGCCCTGGACCAACGTTTGTCTCAACTGTTGTCAAGGTTAGCAAAGATGTGTTCTAGAATCTGATTGGATGTATTACGAATGTGCGATTGTTACGCGTTTCGGCTCAAATGAACTTAGAAAGCATTCTGGAACATGGTTTTCTAATGTAATAACTCTAGAGAAGCATGCTATGATTTCATTTTGATAAAGAATCGACGTCCTTTAGTATTTGTAACTTTCACTTTCACAGTGTTAATCGACGAATCTAGACAATGCTCTCTATGCCATATCAACATGTAACGTTAGCTGTGGTCTACAATTTGTATCTGATATGAATAAAGTCTACAGAAAGATTTGTAGACGTACTGAAGCCATTGGGGGACCTACATGTATCACTTATAGTATCAGATTTTGCAACTAACTGTACCGTTACCGTTACATCTTGCAGACACAAGGAAACCAGGCAACGATTTTCCACGGCATTTTTAATTCTTTTTATTCGAAGCATATGGTGATACTGTACTATCCTTTCTTTAGCACGGTTTCTACGCTAAACACTAGTGATGTGAAGCAATCACTACGAAAAAACTCATAGGTGGCATCCAGCCAAACCCCTAACATAGCCTCCATGCACCTGTTGTCCGAAACTTTCTCACTTCCCCCAGCGGAGTGCCCGGATGTTCCCAGAATCAACAACCAACATGGCGCTGTTTCTCAAGACTGGCTGAAGTGTTGTCGTCTCGTTTCTCGTGTTTTCCACCCTCAGCGCCACTTTTCAGAGACGTGTACAAGTTCTGAGGTAGGCGATGTTTGTCTAAGAGTCTGGGTTTGATTTTAGAGAGTTAAGCTAGCTTGGTTTTGGCGAAAAGATGGCTTGAATCCAGTCGGAAGTGAACTGAAATGGTGGGGAGGGGGGCGTGGGGTTCTTGTGTTTACATAGCAAAGGGAACACTCGTGCGACTGTTTGAGAAACGTGCTTTATAAACGTAAGCAATAAGATCGATTTTCTGAGATCGTAGCACTGATATGTTTCTGCAACGGAGTTTGAAAAATTTAGTTATTGATATATATGGAGGTCTTTCTGGTCTTGGTAAAGGGAGGGTACATAAAGGGTTTATCATGCAAATTGTAGCCTTTATTACATTTTTTCCCGAAATATCAGTAAGTGGATAAAGTTTATTGACACAATTTTAACATTAATCTGTACCTAAGCTACACCTGTAGTTGGAAATATTAATATGTTGTCCTGTAGTATTATCTGGAGTTATTTATATCACTCATGCTTTTTTCATGTAACGGTTAAATAAATGACTAGTAAAATAGAATTTACTAGTTTAACAGTGAAATATGCCAGAAAGCAAACAAAAAAATGGACAAAATGCTGTTAAGTTTTTATCATACTGACAATTCACATACGATAATACTTGAATGGTTGAATGGATTGTATACTGAAGTTACAAGTGGCAAAAAGGGGTGATAGATAAAGACATTGTACCAAAAGAATTGGCCGATCATAAAAATGTAATATGATCTGTAAAATTTAATTGTTTATAGAGTGAAGAAGTTCAAGAGATTAAAATGTCCAAGTAGCAGGGGTGAGAATTGATTTTTGTAGACCTTCGACTGTACTTACCAGGATGTTTACATGGTCCCAGGTGACCGAGAGCAATACTGTATTTACCTTGTCAAATACTTGGACTAACCATGATGTAGTCTAGACTGGTCTTGGTGTCTATTTAAAGGACAAGCCATAAAGAAGACTCAGATTTTTGGGGTAATGGGTATTTTTCCCATTGGTAATTCAATATTTCATGCTTGACATTGTTTTAACTTGTTAAGATGTAATATAGACATTGTACAAATGTATGTATTGGACGGTAATTTGTATTGCAATAGAATGTCAAAAATTCCTGAACAGACTATGTCATGACATAAGTTTATTTTTCATAGCCCTTCAGAAAAACTCATAGGTACTTCAAAATTAGTTCCAAAATCATATCCAGCTTGAGAAACTGCTATTTGGTACATATCTTATTACCTGGATGTCTAACCTTTAAGGACATATCATAGTTACTTCAACTTGTTTTCTTATAATACAAGTTACACATGTGTACTAGTAGTAGTAGGTTGACTTCAGGTAACTGAACGCAAGCTAGGTGATAAGCGCATTACTAAAATGTGTACGGAAACAGCATATGAAATGATTAGTGTCAATTATAATCACAGATGAACTTTCATTTGAATGTTAATGTTGACTTGAAGAAGAAGCCCCCCCCTTCCCCATGCAGACCCCCATAAGCAGTGGCTGCACAGGCTGTAAGTTGATGTGCCCTCACCCCTCCCAGTTCACGTAACCCGATCGCTTGTTTTCTCTGCCAGGTTATTCTTGGTACAGCCCTGTCAGATCCTCCCATGTTGTCTCTCCCCCCTTTGCAAAGCCCAGGATAAAAACAACCTTATCTGTCAGTGTGAAGGAAACTTTCACTGGCTGATGAGACCATATGATCTGTAACCCAAGTAGGGTACTGGGGACAATGGGTCCCCTTATGGAGGGCACTTTGGCACACCTACATTAGTTTAGAATGTTCAAGAAACAATTGCACACTGTATTCAGGGGTTGTATACACATCTTATCTTTGTTTACCGTTCCAGAGACCAGACTTTCTATTTATAGGCAAGTTATTTACGAAGTATTGGAGTAGAAAAGGTTGGGGTGAGTATGTGTGCAAATAAAAAGTTCCCTTAAGAAAGTTACATAGCAGGTTGACTTCAGAAGTAAGTTTCACTTCAACTGAATGACATTTGTGCTCCAACCTTTGGACATTTTGCATGATACTTTAGGCTTTCTTCAATCTTGAAGGGATGAATGTTATTACAAGACAGGATTCAACACTTAGTCATTTTTTGATACATGTATTGAAGATAATTTGTTTGTTTATTTCTAAATAATTGTCACCTGTCTAAGAAATGAAAGAGCTGATTGGGATGACCCACAAAGGTAACCTGTGAACTCAGGAACAACAACTTGTCACAATGCAACCGTTTGTGAAGATAAATTGTTTGTTTGTTGGTCTGTTTCTTTTGTGCTACCTGACATGTACTGTCCAAGAAAGAAAGAGCTAATTGAAATCGCCCACAAAGGTACAATTTTGTAATCTGTTAACTCAGAAACCAGCAGAACATGAAATAGAAATTGTACAACAAACAACATAGCTACAGTCACTGTCTTGGTTGTAGAAACATTATCCTACATGTACATGTATTAATAACTTGTAAAACAATATAGGAGCCGGTAGAATAAGCAGAAATTAATATGGTTTTCCCCCTGCGATAGGACTGTCCACTTGAACCATAGGCTATAACCACAGTGATGGCAAAAGTATACTAAGTATAAACTCATAGAATATAGGTCTAGCCAGAGCCTCATCATTCTGTCATTTGACAGAAGTTTGCTGCATGACAATGACAGAAATCCATACTTCATGTACATGATGACGAATAAAAGTATTTTTTTGGATTTTTTTCCTGTCAATGCGGATTACAATGAGGGAAAAAACAATTGAGCTGGCTAGAGCCCTACTTAAGATAGATACATATGGCTATCCTAGCCTGCACCAGTGGACATCCTGGCTGTGATTAGACCTTTGATTGATGATATCCGGGGAGTGTTGACAGCCATGACCAAACAGAACACTGTACATGACCCCCACTGGCAGCAAATACAAACAGTGTACAGAGCACACTAGGGGTCTAACTTCCTCTTCCACCTTCCAACTGGTACAGGCTAGTACCTTGGTGAACTGCTGTTAAAAGTGGCAACATTTCAGTTTAAAAACTGCAGAATCTGATAAAATCTAATTCCATAGTACAGTAGAATCCGCTTAACTGCACCACCCATTTGTCAGTGTTTTTGGTGCAATTATCCGGCTGGTGCAATTATGCGAAATACCCAGCTGGACCGCACCACCATGGGCGAAGGGGTGTATTGTTAGTCAGAAACACTAGCACAAAGAAAACAGACGAAATTATTCAGTTATTAACTTTATCTATTGACCCATTGCTGAAAAAAAGAAATGACTAAGAACCTGTTTTAAAAGATTTTGCATTCTCTCATTTTTCCATGCGATCTACCGCATTACAACACACGTAATGTTACAGGGGAGGCATTCTGAAACATCGTCATGCCACTCATGGGATAACAGTTTCTGTGTTACATTACGTAGAGTGCAGTTGTCGATTTACATAAATCATGTACCGCCATGAAACTAGGAATTGAAACTAAAACTTGGTTACTGATTACGGGTGACCCGCCCGGGACCTCCCATAGGATTCCTATCAACGTAACTGTCAATGGAGACCACCTTCTTTTCTTACTCAAAACAGTTTTAAACATATTGGCGGTATTGCACCTTTACACCGACAGGTATCGGCTCATTTGTACCGCGTTTGCCGATTTTAGCGCACCTTTTCAGTTAACTTGTCGAGGATTTTTGAAAAAAAAATGGTGCAGTTATCCGGCATTGGTGACCATGCACAGTGCAGATATGCGGAGTCACTAACAATGCAGTGAATGGGAATCGGTTTTGGATATTGGGATTTGGTGCAATTAAATGGAAGGTGCGTTTATCCGAGGTGCAATTAAGTGGCTTCGTCTGTATATAAATCATGCAAGCATTTACAAACATTCTGGAACTGGAAGTTTGTCACACTGCAACAGTTAAGGGCGGTATGCCTAAACACCTCACCCGACCTCATCCGACCTCACCCGACCTCATCCAAGTCTAAAATGCAGTGTACATGGGGCAGGGACATTATTTGACGTTTTGGATATGTTAAATATGCAATTATAAATGCAAAACAAGCAGCAAACTCCAAGTATTTGCCAGTTTTTGTAAGTTACTCCGCTCGTTTCCAAGATAGAAGGGTGATACGTGCAGTTTTGAGTATCATGGTCACGGATAAAGTCAATAGTGCAGTCAAAATAGGTCAGATCAAGCATATAAATGTGTCTCCGGTATCGTGACAAGTTAACCAATCTTCTACAGTGCTTCAGAGGAATCAGACTTTTGTCAGAAACGAGATTTTTCGAGTCAAAGTTGATCTATTCTCCGCGGGGTTTTCAACCCAAATACGCACCATTTGGGGGTTTCGCGGCACCCGTTAGAGAGGAGTAACTTATAAAAACGGGTAAATGAGTTTTCTGCTGGTTTTGCATTCATAATTGTATATTTAACGTATCCAGAACGTCAAATGGTGTCCATGCCCCGTGTACACTGCATTTTAGACTCGGATGAGGTCGGGTGAGGTCGGATGAGGTCGGGTGAGGTGTTTAGGCATACCCAGTTAAGGGTTAGAAATGTGTATATGTGCATGACCTTTAGTACTGATTTATTGGCTAATAAACTACATGTATCATGCCACTTTTATTTTATGACTGTGAAGTATAAATCACTTGGGCAGGTTAATAAGTCAAGAGTATGATGTTTCATCCCAGTTTTATTTATATTCACAAAAATTATAAATATGATATTTTTCATGTTGTGATTTGCTAACAACACATGTGATGTAAGCTATCATGTGATTCATGAATAACCTAATGCATGGAGGTCATAGTACAACTTCACCTTTACGGCTTTAGTCTGTTTGGAATTGTGTTTTGTTGTGGTAGATGTCATATCTGGATACAAATAAACATATAAGAGGAAGTTTTGTTGATACATTTGATGTTGCACATGGTATCTGAATGGACTCGGACCCAATATCAACGGAGCCTGGTACATTTCAGTTTATACAATGTACAATTTTTTAACCTGATACCAAACCCCAGCTTAAGACTCAGAGATATAAGCTCTACTTTAAGTGGAACATCTAATTCCCCTGGCTCCGAACTCAAGGGTTGCAGTGTGGCATTTCACCACTCGACATTCCTACAATTCCAGCGAGGTCTGAATGTTTTCCGGCACATTTGTTTGCGGACCAGGGCACTCTGGACGTCATCGTGTGTCTCCTAAAGGCTCTAATGCCTTCGTGTTGACCAGTTTGGTGGGCTGTACGATCATTATTACGTTATTAGTTCCCCATTAGTTGACGCAAGATGTGAAGCGGACAAAAACTAGATGGCTGTGTTGAAAGGAAGTAAGAGCCATACTAAGCTGGATTCGGTTGGAACAGCTCTTATAGTTAAAAGCTCTGTGGAATTGTGTGAGGTTTCTTATAGGCAGAGTCGTTTCTAGTACAACATGTTATTTCCTCGTCACACCAAGGTATGTAACTTCTATGTTTGATGGGGAAAATTTATCCTGCTATAATCTCTTCAAACTGTGTATCAAGTCAAAGTCATATACAGTAAGTCTTTAGGCCTTTGAAGATACAATGTGAATTCTAACATTAAGCTTTGCAGTGAACTTCAAGTTGAAACCATTCAGATAATAGTATTTTGTTAGTAAATTTGCCTGTACCTTTATCGGCACATTATTTCGGTGTAATGTATTTACATGTAACTATGTTGTTATTTTGATACTAAATTTTGTCGTCAATCTCTTCAAATACTTCGTATCAAGCTGAAATCCAGCAACTACCAATTGGCTTGTCAAACTTTAGAAATGAATTGCAAGAAAAAAATGGACTTAGTAACGTTAATTTTTTTCTGCATTGTTTGTATGAATGTCAAGCAAAACAAAAAAAAAAAAAAAAAACCATAGCATATGTATTGATGGCCGAAGTAATTTTAAGTAACAAACCTTTTTTTAGCCTAGTATTGACAGTACTTAGATATACATGTAAACTGTGGTTATTATAAGAAAAATGGTATATCTATAGTGCTGCTTTTCTGCTACTGTTAGCCCCAGTAGCCACATATCTAGAGCGTGTTCAAGGTGTGGAATTACAAAGTACCTGACCAGCCTACACTTGAGCACCTATCCAGTAATCCCTTTGTTTGCGTTCCCACCTGATTGGATAGTTTGGTATCAGCTGTCGTTGTCCAAGAACACCCTGGCCAGGTGTAAAAAGGTTCATTGTTCATCGGGAAGCATTGGGCATTGGTCATTTGGCTTCTGAGTTGTTAACCTTCATGCTATGGGCTCATTCATGGAACAGCAGTACTTTGGTTGTGAGATAAGTTGGGTGTGTGAGGGTTGTTGAGAGTTGTGTTCTTTTTTTCTTGAGAATTAAGTCTGTTTCTTCTTATAGTAAGTCTTTCTGTTTTAGCATTGACGATAGTACAACACTGTTTCAAAATCTATTCATCCATGGTTTTAAAATTCTTGAACTGAATTTGTAAATACAACAGGTGTTTGGGAGGCATCCTTGCTGTTAAGTTACAAAGTGGCATTTTAAAGAGTAAAAGACTCACTCATTACTGAACTGTTGGCTGATAAAATACCTTTGATTGTGTAGCCCAAAACCCAGTTTATGAACTCAAGTGGAATCTTCATTTTCCCTACTTTTCAGATCTCAAAGAGAAAACCATGCAGTCAGCTCTATGGAGAACCTTCTGCAACAAATCCTCATCAAGAAGGATTGAGCAACGCTGAAATGGATGTCATCGAAGCCTAAGACCACCAATATTCCCGTTGCATCATATTAAGGCCTACAATGGCAGAGAACTGGATGACACTATGTGGCTACCTCCAGTACCGTGCTGGTGGAACCCTGGGGAAGTTACGGGGAAGGAGAAAACACTGGTGAGAACCTGTTGATTCAGATCAATTGTGATTATCAAATGTAGATCTTTCATACGTAAAGTTTGCAACATTATTGTTCCCTCAGATTTTTACGTGCAGAAAACCCATTCCCTGGCGAAATCAATTGGTACTAAAAGGTATTGATCATCTTTGCAATTGATTTTATCAATGTGGACCAGATTTGAGGCCCTTATTGATCTAACTTTTTTTTTTCTTTTCAAGCCAGACAAAGGCAATCATGGTTTGCCTCGATCACGTAAACTGTAGTACCGTATATCTTTTTATTTTCTGAGTTTTGCACTGTTTGTTTTTTGATAAGACAGTTCATAGGTGTTGATTTAGATAGAAATCCAGCTTGAGACCCAGAAGAAATGCTGAGTATTCTAGAAATGTTCAAGAAGACTTCTTAAGGCCAAGGTCATTCTTTTCCTTGGCACATGTTTCTTCCTGTAACACTGGCTCCTTGTGTCAACTGATGCTACTGACCTTGCCAGTCCTGCAGTGGTGCAGACTGATGGCGAACGTGACAGAACACCCGTTTTTTTCACTCAGCAATGAATAAGAGCTTAAATTATCAAGTAGGCTTGATACCATTCAATTGTATCACAACGACCCTATACTAGTACTTCTTGAATTTGGTTGTTAACAGCTGACATCTATCAGTTCATTGATTGTTTGCTCGTTTGAGCCCTTGAACCTATAATTCATGAAAAACTCAAATCGGCCTGCTGGTAGCTTTTCATTGAAGTCATGAGGAAAGAGGTACTTAGCATGCAAGGGTCTGAGACCAAGTATAACAGAGATACAGGTTGCATGACTGAAGTCCTTAGGCTAATGAATCTATAAACATAGACCCTAACACATATTGTTACATGGTACCACAAAAAACATCACAAAAAGAAAGTTGACGCATGGTCCATGTCCATTCATTCGGGCCATTTCAGTTATTGCAGTGTGATGCTATGTTCATATAAAAGAGGCTATATTTATCATACTGAATCATCATCTGTTGTTATAACACTGAGAATTAGTAGAATCGTAAGGCTTTATTTATCCCTTCTTGTTTTACTTACAGGTATGTATTTGACGAAAGCAAGTGTCAGCTGTTGTACTACAAGACAGAGTCTGTTGCGCTGACCCACCCTCCATCTGGGTCTATTGACATAACCCACGCTGCCATCTCCTTCAAGCTGGACAACAAAAATCAGTTTGTGCTCAAGTGAGTCTTGTTTAATTCTTATTATCCTTTTGCTAGGTACCAATTTTTGATCTACATTTACAAGCTTTAAGTTAAATGTACGTAAAGTTATTTTCTTGGTTTTTAGACATTTAAAAGTAGAATTTCGGCAACAGGCCAAGAAAAAAATAGAGGACTGAGAGAGGCAAACATGACAGCATTCATTCTCTGTTACTGTGTGATACAGACTTTTTTCAGTCAGAATTATTTCCATATTCCAATCTAGCATTATTTTTAAAGCTGGTGAACCAAGATATAAAGTTGGTGTGACTTAATCAGTTCATTTTCTTGTATCAAAATGTAACAACATTTTTATCTTGTGTTGTACAGCATTGGTGGAAAGGAGCATGTATTTACAGCAGAGAGCCATGAGAGCACCATGCGATGGGTCAATGGACTTCAGGTCAGTCACCCCATCAGCAGCTATGCTGTCAATATGTACACTTTGTATTTATTTTCAGCACTCCCGCATCATTAGGACATTGTTTTACTGAGATGCTAAATATACGTACATGTGAAATGTTTACTGCTAAGTCCCTCTTAATTTCTACATTTCAAAACACCCGACCCCACAGTCAGTTGCAAAAATGAGGATTAGATGAGACTTTCAATGATACTTGTATACAGATAAAAAGAGTATGAATGTTTCGGTAGTTCTGTCTGTTTTTGTGATCGCTAGAAGCTGGCAAAATGCCCTGACACACTGCCAGTTGCACATACTTTAAGTACTGTATTTTTCTAGGCCAAAGGAACTATTTTCACATATAATGCTTGGTCTTCGTGTTTTTGACCTCATGTTTTTAAATGTAGTTCCAGCAACCAACTGGCAACTCTTGTATTAAAGGCTGTGTCTCTTCATCTTGATATTGAAGAGTGATAACTTTTCACTGAAGTTCAGCTTTCGTGTTTTGTGTCGTTCACAGTCCAAGAGAGATGCCTACACTGGGAAGGTGAAGAAGAATACGGCACGAGAGGAAAGACAGAGGAAACGTTCCAGACAGCGATCCCTTACCATGGTCCCTCAGATTGTAAGGAAGTTCATTATAAGTGTCCTGAATGGAGTTTAAACTGTAAAAGCCAACACAATAAATTGGATTTACCCAAATTTTCGACTGAACAGCTACAGTCTTTTTCAAGGAATGAACCATCCACTGCTTCTGTGACGTCACGCTATGCAGACAACATTATAAGTGTCAGTGATCCTAGCATTATTTCATATTAACACAATTCCTTTCTAAGAGGAAACAATCAAAAAGATTCAAAAGTCAAATGGTAACAGCATTTTTGGTTGTTGCTTTTACAATTCATTTTGTGAGGCACAGAAAAGAAGTCACTCTATTTCTTTTGCTGTTTCTTGAACAGGGGAGTCCCTCTAAGACTGGTCTAGCTGCAGTTTCCTTGGAGAGACGTCTTAGCCAGAGTCTTAGCCAGAGCTTGGACCTCCTTCCAAGGCAGAAAGATGACTGGAAACCTTCACGTCCTCCACACAGGTATGAGCACCATACTCACTTTAAAAGATGTTGTTTGTAAATTTTCTCTGTCTAGAATTTCTCCAAGTATCTGCTAATCATATACAAGTTATTGCAGTCTCTGAAACTAAGGCTGGGTTTACACATGCACTTCCAAGCATACTTGGAGTGTGCTCCGAGTATACTGCAAGCACATTCTGAGTGTGCTCTGAGTTTTCTGAGCATACTCTGAGTGTGTGTTTGTGAAGGTTAGACATCCAGGTAAGCAATATATAAAGAGAATTCAAACTCTACAACAGGATAAGAATTCAGAGATTTATTTCCGTGAGTGTGCTCTGAGTGTGCTTGGAAACACGTGTGTAAACTGGGCCTAACTAACCCTGATTCTGTGCAGGTCCCAGAGCCTGAGGGAAGACAAGGTTCGTATCCTGCAGAAGAAGCTTGGAGAGCCTTCCAGCCTGTCCCACCTGTTTGCAGACCTACAGATCTGTGCAGGTAAGTCTTAGACTTAGATTCCTTGGCAATTCTGAACATATTATAGTTTTCTTTGTTGTCAAATGAAAACTAAATAGTACCAAGCAAAGATTCTATATGCTGTAGTAACATGTATGACAAAATTGCTTCTATTTATACAGGTTTCATCTACATTGTGATACCCCTATATAGCCCCATAAGAGGCAAAGTAGGGGTTTATAGGCACTATCACAGCTAGCAACTCATAATTTCTTATATTTTACTAGTAATAGTACTTTATACATTTACTTCTAGCACCTTTCAGTACACTTTTCAAAAGGTTAAAAACCTGCTTACATTACTTTGAAGAGAGGAAAGCAAACCTTCATATATATGCTGTTGTCACTGTCTACATGAGAAGAATATAGTTGAAGCTTTGAGCTTTTTTGGTATCAATCTAAAGTTACAGCCCCTATGATATGTTGACAAGTATTTCACATGCTTTCTCGCAATATTTTTCCCTGTTCAGATAATGGACCATTCCGGAACTTCCGGCTGCCCCAGGACACCCCGGTGACTCCGCCCCTGGCCATCCAGAGGAACTTCACCTTCCCTATGGTGGCGGGGTCTCCCACGGATTCACGCATGTCCTCTCCTGCCTCCTTCTTAATGGAGGAGTCTAGTGATGACACCAAGTCTGAAAGTGAAGAAAGCAACAAGAGACACAGTAATGGATCTTGTAAGTTTGTTTGTTTATTTTATTTCACCAGGGCAATCATGTCACCATTTGGCGATTTTCAATAAACTCTGGGGGGAAACCCCAAACAAATTGTTTACATAGAATTCAAAACAAGATTGCAAGAAATAACAAAACAAGGTTGCAAGAAATAACAAAACAATATGTGAAAGTACAAATTGATATAAAACTAGTAACTTAGATAACATAAAGATAATATCATATAACCAAATAAGTGCCTTGACATAATGTACTAATAACAAAACATAATGGAAAGTATTTTCTCAATAATGTACATTTGTATTCTACTGCAGCAGTAAGGAAGTAAATTGAGTCTGCATTATACATATCTTGACACTCTTGACATGTCTAAATATAAGAAGTGATAGATTGTCAAATTAACTGATTAAGAAATCATTTGGCAGACACAGAACTGCCCCATAGAAGTTGTTAACAATCAACAAAGCTTGCCTATGTGGCTGTCCTTGGTGCTGAAATGAATTTTTTGTGTTATGGAAAGTTTACATTTTGGAGGAATTATGCGTAGTGTACTGGCATGAACACATTCCTCCTCAAGAGTGAGGTTTATGTCCATAAGGCATGTTGACCTGTTAAACTGACCTCTGACTTCTCATTCTATTGAACTCTTTTGTTGTGGTTGCTGCAAATCAATAGGGAATAGAAGCTAGAGGACAGCTGGCTACTTATTGATTTGTACTGTAACCTATGCTGCTAGTCAATGGAGCCACATTAGCTCAGGTTATCCTGGAAACACATTTTTCCTGTGTCTCAAATTTAGATTACTTGATAAAAGGTAATTATCAGCTTATCATCAGATTCTGTCAGAACAATTAGTACTTTGTTTTTTTCTCTTTGGCAAGTAATATTCTTGAGACTTAATGTGTTGTTCTCTGTGCTTTCTGTGTGTTATAGATGTTTATGTGTTACTAGATCAAACAGATTCCCAGCCGTCCACCCCCATCAAGACTAGAGTGTTGAGGAGGCTGAATTCCGACGCTGAACTGAAAATATCTGACCTCCTCCGCAGTGACGAATATCAGTAAGTATTTTCAAAAGTCATTCTATTTTCTTGAAATCCCTTTTGGTCACAAAGTATCAATTTTAAATCCTTTTGGTCAGAAAATGTTTTTCACAATTGTTTATCTTACAAGCAGCATTCAGCATAGATCCCTTGGAAATCTACGGTAGGCCTCAAAGATTCATTATGTTAGAAGACTGACAGTGTATCGAGTATTTACTAAGTAAACTGACGAAATTGTTTGTAATGACATTGTGTCCTTAATGACCATTAGTTTAGGAAGTATGTGGACCAAAATTTTTTTTCTTCATATAACTACCCTCAGACCCAGCCATCTGAGGTCGTATTCAGATTGCTCTACAGATGAGAAGGACATAGGCACAGTCGATATCAACCAGAGACTACAGCAGCTACAGAAGGAGTTAATGTAAGGAACTTATTCAATATACAAGACAATGACATTTTCCCTTCAAGCTTATAATAGTATGTTTGATTGTTTGATTGTCTCTGCTTTGAATCTATATGTATGATGAAACCTGTTTGATGATCTTGATTTTCTTGTTCTGGTTTTTCTCTGGTATTGTTATTTAGCAATGTGTAACTTAACTTATGTGCTCTTTCTTAGGTCGACCAAAAAGGAACTTGCGCGTGTTCTGAACCGTGAGAACAGCTATAAGGAGATCCTGAACTGTCGAGACGAGCGCATCATGGAACTGGAGGACCAGCTGGAGTTCCTGCAGAGGAAAAAACTCACTGAAGATGACAGGTAATTAATATGATTTTCAATATTCTGTAAAGCGGATGCAAATCATAAAAACATTGGTTGTCCATTATGTTCAATAACATGATAAAGAATAATTGCCTCGTAAAACGTATTAGATCACTGAATGTAGCTACTTTATGATTTTGTTATATTTCCATCTTTATTATCTGTAATTGTTTAAAAGTTTGAATGCTGATTCTTTTGATATGATACGTTGAACCCTTTTTTAATCTACAGGTACTGTCTGAGTGCTTAATGTATACTTTGTAAATTAAAAGTAGGAAGTTGCTAAAGGTTTAAGTGCTTGTGAAGCATGCTCCCAATTATAACAGAGGCTTTACAATGTACTTTACAGTATGTCCAGTGAAGAGACGGCCCAGCTGCAGAAGTACACTGCCCTGATGCAGGAGAAGTGTCGGATACTTCAGGACCAGAACACTTTCCTCAACGGGGAGGTTCACAAACTGTCCCGCCTACGACAACAGGAACAGCTCAAATCTCGGCAACAGCATGCGTGAGTAGAATGGTTATTGTATTACCGGTATGTGGAAAAGTCTTAGAACAAAGTTTTTTCATTACTTTTTTTTGCACAGAAAAGGTTAGCTTGAGGATTAACTTTAATAGCAAAGGCTATATCAAGCATTTCCTATGGAATTTATATGAGTCATTTATTTTGTTCTTTCTATCCTTGGCAACTATTGCAGGAAGATCCGTAGTATGGAAGCCCAGCTGGATGAGTATAAGAGAGACTACATCTACCTACTGCAGGGGTGTATACATCTTCCTCCAGAGGACCCATTTGATAGTATGGAGATCAGAGCATATGGGGGAGACAAGGTGATCATGTCTTAATCATGTATTTTGAATTTGTGTACTATTTATGATACCAAGTACTTCTAAAATATTTTTTTTTCTAATTGTAACGTTTTTGAGATGTTTTATATGATTATAAAGCAGCACGCTACCTTAACTTAAAACTGCATAGTTTACAATCATGATAATGTCATGCGTCAACTGTATCCTTCTACTTGACTTCCTTCATGATTTGATTGATTTGGATTTTTTTCTCTTTACCATCAGCATTATGAAAGGTTGGAAGCCATGTTAGAAGAGGCAAGAACCATCAACCCAACACTACCAACATTTGACAGGCAAGTTAAAAGTCTTTTTGTAAGATTTTTGGTACTACTTCCCGATGTTAATGGGAATTAAAATGTATGTCATAAAAGGTGTAATATTGGTGTTATGATATTTTAAAGCACTGTTGTATTATAGTAAAACAATTGTAATTCTTCATATGTGTTCTTGTGACCTTACAGATCAGGCAAGGTTGCCACGCACACTGACAGCTATGGTTTCATCCACACCCTGCACAATGAGGCTATCCAGCTGCACTACGTCTGCAGGCAGCTTACACAGCATTACAGGTCACAGATAAAGGTAAAACACCATGAGCAGCAAGCAGTGGCTTTTCTGTTCTTGTCAAATGTGAGAAATAGAAAATGTAGCACTCTGCTTTCCTAAGGAAATGAGCAGTTTGGTGCTAATACTTGTACCTCCTGTCCTGTAAAGTATTAATTGGCAGAAAGAAACTTGTTAGACAATAGAAGATGTAAAGTCAATTGATATCTAGCAATATGTACAATGTTGTGTCAAGTTGGCTTCTGGTTGTGTAGGTACATACTATTAGTTACATTTTGTATAAAGGCCTAGGGATACAGAGTATTGAACCATCACTATTTCTCTGGGTTTTTTTCCAGAGTTATGAAAAGCACCAGACCCAGTGGACTGATTATCTCAAGGCACACAGACAGGACCTCCAGAAAACGGTAAGAAAACATTTTTATTGTTGTTCTTGAACCAGTCCTTTATTTGTCATAATCATGAAAGCTATATTTTCATCAATGAAACATTGGTTTATATAAATCAATACAAAGAGAATGCAATATGAAATATAGGAAAAAACTGTTGAAAAGTAAAAAAAATATGTTGTTGTTTTTCTTTTGCAAGTTCTAAGGGTCTTATTACTTTACTTTACAGAAAGAGTTGAAGGCCCTGGTGAGGGAAGGTATCCCTGACCAGTACCGCAGTGAGGTATGGCAGAAGTTTGTCCACCTACAAACACAGGACATCGAGGAAGAAAAGGTACTGCTTAAAGACAATTCTAAGTTTAAGACAAAGCTTTGACTGTACTGTAAGACTCATAGAACAAGACATTGCCTCTGTGATTTTCATGTACATTGTGGTGTGTACTTGAGGCCTATGTAATCTTTACAGTGACTGCACAAGTTCTCGTTGGTCAGTTTGCCCTTCTTTCTTTCAGGGCCCAGGGTATTATGAAGATCTAGTGACGTTGTCAGAGCAGTCTGTGGTAAGGTGTCATTTTCCTCTGGAAGTTTAAATTTAAAATCAATCCTTTTTTTACAAAAGAAGGCTTAATAATTCTTGAAGGATTCTTTAAAATCAGAATAGATATTATTTCGTATCATATCATATTATTATATTATCAGGTAAAAGAAACTTTCAAGCATGAATTGAAAAGAAAAGAAATTGTACTTGTTCTTAATATTGTTAGAGAACATACCTTTTCAGATGCATGGATAAAACTTATGTGCTAAAAAAAAGTTACTCAAGCAGCTGGATAACATTTTTTGAAACAGTTGGACGTTTCAGACAGCATCCACTGTCTTTCATCAGTGACCAATGGAAAGAACTTGATTTTGAAACGTCTGACTGTTTAAAAAAATTCATCCAGTTGCTTGAGTAACTTTTTAAGCATATCTTACCTGGGTGTCAAACCTTCATCAACGTATGAAACTTATGGTTTCCTATATCCCCAACAGCTAGTGTCCCAGCATAGGAAGCAGATTGAACTGGATCTTCTCAGAACAATGCCATGTAATGAGCACTTCAACCAGCTGGATGCTGATGGGGTAAGGAAATATCACTAGTAGTTATGCATGATTTGATAAGCTCACATAGAATTAGATCTTACAAAGGAAATAGTAGTTTGTAGTCAAATTAAGGCCATAGATTTGTTTGTACAAATTTTTGTGAGGTATGGTTATATGGGAATGGCCTTGAAAGTTTCATCTTGCTTCAAACATTTGATGCTTTGTTGATGTTAAGAAAAAATCATGCCAATAGTTTTGTTTTTGTATGAGTAGCATGATTTGTAACCAGTGAATGGCATTTCAGCACTATGGACAGACATAGCAGATAACCATGGTGGTGCTTTATGCAAGGCTTAGCTGCTAGTACAATGATTTCAAAATGAAATATTTCAGAAAGTAACAGACATTCCATCTGATCAGAAGTGTTTCTACTCCATTTTTAGATCAGCAAACTGAGAAATGTGCTGCAGGCGTACTGTCTGCACAACCCCAACATTGGGTACTGCCAGGGGCTGAACTTCATGGTCGGCATGAGTTTGCTCTTCCTGGAGGAGGAGGACGCTTTCTGGTATGTTTTTTTGTTGTTGCTTTTTTTAGATTGTTTTGCATATTAAGCAGTCAACTGTCCCAATGCCTAACACACACACCAGTTAGTAACATAGCAAACCAGTGGATGGCATTTCAGCACTTTGGACAGATATTGCAGACAGCTAAAGTGATAAACTCAACTAAGGGCTTAGCTGTTAGTGCAGTTATTTTACAATGAGATTTATATTTAGATAGCAGATATTCCATTTCAAATTTAGCATTTCCAAATTTTTTGCCAGGTGATATAGTAATGATCAATTTGAATAGCTTTTGATAATCAGACTGGTAAATCATTTGAAGGCAATAGAAGTTCCTTTATCACAACCAAAAAAAGTTGGTAAAACATTGGCAGGTAATTAAGGGTTGTTTCACAATAATTTTGAACTTGCTGGTGGTTGTAACTGTTACAGAAGTCTTTCAACTGAAAATTTTAAAATTCTACTACAGGTTCCTTGTAGCAGTGACAGAGAAGTACTTCAGTAACAACTACTTTGACAAGAACCTGGTGGGAGCCCAGGCTGACCAGGAGGTGCTGAAGGAGCTGGTGTCTGAGATCATGCCCCATCTACAGGAACATCTGGAGGCGCTCGGCATCCTTCTGTCTACCGTCACCCTCAACTGGTTCCTCGCACTCTTCTTTGATTCTATACCATTTGAGGTAGGCTTATCTTGAAGTAAAGATGTCAACAGTTTTTTTTTTGTATGTATTAATAGCATAATTGGTAACCTGCCTTAAGGCATAATTTTATCAATTTTGTTCGTTACATACAAGCTGCATGAGACCTGACTGATTTAATGGCAATTAACCTTCTCCCTGCTGCCTAGCTCTGTAACTAATAGGGAATTTGGAGCTATGTCCAGTATCAGGGTGAAGTGCCCGAAGTTAGGGTGTACGAAGTTGTACGAAGTTGTTCGAAGTTAAAGCCGTTTCCTACTGGCTTTGAGGCTATATCGGGAGTCACAGATGACGTCAAATCGTTTATTGGATGACGTAATCTAACTTCGTACAGTAGGCAGGGTAGGGTGTCAAGTGTACGAAGTTGTGCAAAGTTACGTGACGTCATCTAACTTCGTACAGTAGGCAGGGTAGGGCGGCATGTGTACGAAGTTGTCCGAAGTTGTGCAAAGTTACGTGACGTCATCTAACTTCGTACAGTAGGCAGGGTAGGGTGGCAAGTGTACGAAGTTGTCCGAAGTTGTGCAAAGTTACGTGACGTCATCTAACTTCGTACAGTAGGCAGGGTAGGGTGGCATGTGTACGAAGTTGTCCGAAGTTGTGCAAAGTAACGTGACGTCAGCTAACTTCGGACAGTAGGCAGGGTAGGGTGGCAAGTGTACGAAGTTGTCCGAAGTTGTGCAAAGTTACGTGACGTCATCTAACTCCGTACAGTAGGCAGGGTAGGGTGGAAAATGTACGAAGTTGTCCGAAGTTGTGCAAAGTTACGTGACGTCATCTAACTTCGTACAGTAGGCAGGGTAGGGTGGAAAATGTACGAAGTTGTCCGAAGTTGTGCAAAGTTACGTGACGTCATCTAACTTCGTACAGTAGGCAGGGTAGGGTGGAAAATGTACGAAGTTGTCCGAAGTTGTGCAAAGTAACGTGACGTCAGCAAACTGCGTACAGTAGGCAGGGTAGGGCGGCATGTGTACGAAGTTGTCCAAAGTTACTTAATACATAGTAAAAACTTACATATATGTAAATATGATACACACCACTCACGCATATAAACAAATAAAATATAGATGCACATAAATCATCACAAAAACAATGTTCATGCATTGTAAAAAATTCATTTATTTTAGTTTAGTTAGTTTTATTTAAGTCTTTTAGTCTTTTATTTCTCCTCCTAAAGTTCACTTAAACAATGCACACAAAATAATTTCTAAATACAAGTACCTGAAAACATCTCCCATATCTATTTATAAACTTACCTTGGAGCGACCCAAGCACAACAAGGCTATAACCTCCCGTCTTCTTATACAAAGTAAGGATGACGTCATGGTTAGGGTGACGTCATAACTTCGGACAACTTCGTACACCACCCGGCTGACTGTCCAAAGTTAGGATGACGTCATAACTTCGGACAACTTCGGACAACTTCGTACACCACCCGGCTGACTGTCCAAAGTTAGGATGACGTCATGGTTAGGGTGACGTCATAACTTCGGACAACTTCGGACAACTTCGTACACCACCCGGCTGACTGTCCAAAGTTAGGATGACGTCATGGTTAGGGTGACGTCATAATAACTTCGGACAACTTCGGACAACTTCGTACACCACCCGGCTGACTGTCCAAAGTTAGGATGACGTCATGGTTAGGGTGACGTCATAACTTCGGACAACTTCGGACAACTTCGTACACCACCCGGCTGACTGTCCAAAGTTAGGATGACGTCATAACTTCAGACAACTTCGGACAACTTTGGACAACTTCGGACATCTAACTTAACTTAGGACAACTTCGTGCATTTCACCCTGATACTGGACATGGGTGGGAATTTGGTGCCAAACGGCTGCCTCAGTGTGCTAAAGGTTAACAAATTGTAATGGACACGATATTGTAAATGATTGATGTCTGATGATGTTTTACTTGATGGAATTGGTGCAATTTTGCTGAAATAAAGAAATGAACTTAATTTGCTCTGATATGGCAACGATATATTCTAAATATCATCTTCTTTCTTCTACAGTCAACAAACTTAATCATCATAATTTGATTAACCTTCAACACACTGAAGTAACCATTTGGCTTCCGATTCTGTATTGGTTAAAGGGATAGACAGTAGAGAAAAGGTTAAGCTTAAAACTCATCAAACCTCTCTTTTTACCCTCCCAGACCCTGCTAAGAATCTGGGACTGTTTTCTGCTGGAGGGACCTAAGGTCCTGTTCAGGTTCTCCCTGGCCATCCTGAAGCTGCACGAGGAGGCCATCCTGTCCCGCGAGGACAGCCTGTCGGTCATGAAGTACATGAAGACCATGGCCAAGGTCACGTATGACCTGGAGGGGCTGACTCTGGTGAGAAACAAGAGCTTACTTTTTTCAACTAAATTCTTCCAGATTACAGAACTATGTGTTTTAGAAATTAGGAAGAAACTAGATTGACATTTGGGGAAAATCTATCAGACGTTTATGGAAAGCTTAGATTTTGTGATTTGCAATTCATCATGAATGTCAAGCATATAAAGGAAAGGTACATTGTTTAATGAAATGCCTTTAAATTGTTCGCTGTTAATGATATCCTCACAACCTGTATTAGAAAATAGATTTTAGTACTAGTAATTGAAATTGCAAATTAAACATGAATGCCAAGTATACCCAAGACCTACTTTTACAAAATGTTTTGAAATTGTTACTGTGACTATATCATACTAAAATATATAGCGTAATATAATTTTTATGAATTATTCTGTGATTATCAGATTGCGTTTGAAGGCCTACAGCCGTTCCCTCGGCGAGCCAACATCCAGACCAAGCAGGCGTACTACAAACAGTGCATCAAAGACTCCTTCTCCAGACAGGAGAAGTACAGGGAGGCTGAGGACGAGAGGGATAAACTGGTCAGTGAGCGTGTTGTTCTTTCTCATGGTGAACAAACAAGCTCCGTAGACAAACAAAAATCTCCCTCTCCAAAGTCCAAAAGTTGCCCATATCTGATCATCTTAAACTCAGACTGTATAGTACAATGCTAAACTTTCTTCCAACACAAAGGTGTGCAAGGATCAAATTTTCAACGACTATTGTCGCCTTCTTCAGGATCAATAATGAACGTGATCTCGCCAGATGTACGTTCACGTGACTTAACTGTCGCATGATTTTACGGATACCTGGCATCAGTAATTGGACAAAAGTGCCGAAGAAAACGACAGTGGTCAATGAAAGTTTGATCCGTGCATACCTTTGTGTTGGAAAAAAGTTTAGCATTAAGCTATGATAACTTCATAATAATTATGTTGAGCCCATAGGTATGGGCTCAACATATTGTATTTGTCTGGTTCTTCTTCTCCTGACAAATCTTCAAATGGAATCTACTCCCTCATTTTTGGGCCAAACGACCTGAAATTTGGCATGGAGGTAAAGATGGCAAATACCCCCCAGAACCTTTTTTAATTGTTTTCAAACAAGCCTTAAAATCATTTTTATGGAGGTTTTTTGGGGCATTTTTAGGAAATTTTTATATTTTTGGCTCCTGTGCCCTGGTATTACAAGCAAATGACCTGGAATTCAGCACAAGGGTGCCTTAAACATGTCCCTACAGGACTTCAATCACATTTCTGGTGTACATCACTTCAAAATGCTTCATTTTGGGGACTTTTTTACCCATTTTCAGACCAAAAACGGGTCAAAAGTGCTGTCCCCGTTCCATGTTCTATCTAAGAATCCATGTTCTATCTAAGGTTCCGGGCGTTCCATTTGCTGCTGGCCAAAGAACATGTGTTCTTTTCAGGTTACCTGAGGTCATGTTGCAGGTAAACAGGCAAGCCTTTGCAGTAAGAAGCTCTTGGCGTCTCGCAGAACGTATAGAGAGAATTTGTTTGCACGGGTGATTTTGGAACAGTCAATTTATGCATCGGGAGGGAGATTGGCAAAGTATGATGCTCTTGCAAATGTTGCCTTCCTACATGCAGTTAATATTTTGATTTGCCCAGGAGTTATTTTGGGACAGCCCACTTCTTGCATGAGGAGGAATATGGGCGAAACATGCTGTATTTGCTCAGGGGCAAATGACGGCCTTTCTAGTTAAACTCAGACTTTTTGTTGTCAGCTCAATGAATGTTAAATCAAGAGGAAGACTTTTATAAGTATCTTTGGCTTTCATAAGTATCTTAAATTATGTGTATATGATAAATGGTTTGCACCAAGATTTGAATGACATGTATAATCTACATTTGTTTGTCCTCTTCCATACCTACTTTTTGCAGCTTGAGCAGATGCGTCAGCTTGAACGCTCCATGGGAGAGGGTCAGCTCATGGTGGAGTGTGCTGCTGTTACCACACAGGGTCAGACTGGTTTTATAATAACAATAATTATCATGTTACGGTATTGATAGAGATACAATCTTTATTGACACAACAAAAGTACAGCAACTTTAGTAAGGTCTTCTACAACTATTATGCAAACAACTAACGATGGGATACAAAATGAATAATTTATGTACAAATATATGAATAATTCAACACGTTGAGTTTAACCTATCACTTGCGCTACTAGTTCTAATGATGATAGACTTATATTCTGTGTAAACTTGACAATGTTGTATAAAACACAGTCACAAATCTCTCTTTTGAATTGGACAGATTTCTCTGCTCAGTTTCTCTTAATATGTGTTTTATATGTCAAGTTATGATGATAATACTATGTCTAAACTTCAGATCTAACCATTCCAGGTGCCTTGTCTGTACAAGAGTACTGTTTTGGAGTCTTATACCCAATACAGGTGATGTAAGCCCTGGTGACATTGTACCCTGGTGATAGCACTGACTTCAGCTGGGGCTGGAAAATCATTGATTCTGGTGCTGGCTCTAGTGTTGAAGAAAACTATGGGAGCTAAGGAAGCTTGCATTGAACCGGACAAAGTGGAAGAGACTTGAAGAAAGACTGATTGCAGCTGCAGGGTGTTCAGACCACTGCAGCAGCAGAACACAGTTGACTACGACTACTGGCTCTAGTGTTCTCTGTGAATCCACATAGACTGGCATATGTTAAAGTCACAAGTTTGTTTGGACATAATCTATAGCCATGTATATTCCCCACACAGGTAAGGCCTGGATGTGTGCCTGTGAACACAACAGTGCTGAGATCTGTGAGGTGGACACTGACACCTGTACCATGCAGAATATGGACATCTTGGTGAGGACACTCTTTTTCTTCATTCATTCAACAGCATTGTGAATCAAACATGCTAATTGGTAGTTGTATTTTCAATTTTTAGTTGATCAGCAGATGTAAGGATATTTCTATGGACACAAGTCTTCAAAGGACTGTAGTCCACCCTTTTTATCTGTTTGTTTGGTCATATTTGTTTTTGGTTCGTTTATTCATGTATTCATGTCTTTTTCTTCTTTGTCAACATCATACAATGTACTTGCTTGGTGCAAGGAGGTTAGATAGTCTAAACACGAGCATGGGTAATCTGCAAAACTTGGTTTTCCTACACAAATTTCTTTATTTACATCTTATACATCAGTATAATGTTTACTTCAACTTGTACTGATTTCTTCGTTGTTTCTGCTTATCACCATACTATGTGGTTAAAAGTTGGTCCTAGTAAAACGTGACGGTATAAGGGAGAAGGACGAAACGATAAGGGAACACCAGCAACTGAATTTGTGCGCAAAAAGACATGTAGAATATGACTGTTTCAGAGACATGTATAATATGACTGTTTCAGACTGAGAGACATGTGTAATATGACTGTTTCAATGACTGTTTCAAAATTTTATCCAGTTGCTTGAGTAATTACTTTTGGCATATCTTACTACCTGGATGTCTAACTTTCATCAACGCATGTACACTGTATAAAATAATATATGAAATACTATTACATGTATGACGAGCCTTTAGAAGTACGAAAATAACAATGTGGTTCTTTACTTGTAGTGTCTGATAATTGACAATTTACCTCACCGCAAAATAAGGGGCAAACATTGACCTGGAGGCAATGATAATCACCTACGATAAAACACATCATTTGGCTATGTTGAACATGTAACTTATAAGGAACATGGGCGACTGGCTTTGTGTGTGTAAAGGAGACAGGTGCTTTTTTGCATTAGATAATAGTGTGAATATCTACAGTGTCTAGAAATTGCCATCTTACCTGACCGACAGATCAGAAACCAAGATTGACCTGAAGGTTTTCATACTTACCACAGATAATCAAGTCTGCTCCTTGGTCTGCTGAAAGAACAGCTGAACACGTAACGACTAACGTTACATGTATCCACCGATGATGTATCGCCCTTGAACGGTTCCGTTTACAACTTCAAATTATGAATGGGTATCGATATTCATTTCATCGAAATCAAACCATGAAGTGTAAGGAATACCGGTCAGCACATAACTAAAATAATCTTAGAAATTACAGATCACTGAAAATCGCACGGCATGGCCATCGTGGCCAACAAAGACGGGAAAATGGCGTCTATCTTCGTGCATGAGGCGTCTGCATATCTTGCAGTTGAAATCATTCAATCCTACAATTGTACCGATTTCGGCGATTCTAACAAGTTAGAATAAAGTATTGAGAATCATCCCACCGCTAAAACGTCATTATCTGGGCTGTTGCAGGGAGCAAAACGTTTGCCTTCGGAAATTTTCATCCACCCGCCGAACCCAGCTAACAGGAAAAACAACAACATGACCCCGGCGTGACCCCACCGACGAAGAATGAGATGAGAAGGCCCATATAGCTACCAAACTTCTTCCTGACATACGAAATGGCGGGTCTCTAACGATGACTATATCTTGTGAACAAATAAGTCTTGATAATAAATAAAGCTGATATTTTCCAAATTTTTCCACGATACCAAGTGTAACTACACAAATGTGGTATCGACGCGTTTGCTTGCGATCGCCATTCCTCTCCACAGCTGACGGTAAAAAAAAATGGCGGTCAGATAGAAGAAACGCGCGCATCGCGGCAAGTTCATCTTGCGAGGGAGGCCCTGCCAGTATCCGACGTTTCACAGTACGCATGGGTGCTCGTGGTGCTAGGCTGTTTTCTTTTCTTTTTCGTTGGAACAAAATCTGAATTCTGATAACTTCTGTTCCTCGTCGTACTTACGTAAAGTTACATAACTGGCAGATCTTGCTTGTGATGAATAGCGTTACACGATATAAGCTGGGCGCTAGAAATGCACACATTTTTCCTCGTCTATTGCATGTATTCCTTTCTGTTTTTCACTGATGTGAAATTTGTAAAGAAATGGTCAAATGCTGTTCCCATCTGGCTAGCTTCGAACTTTAGACCCCCTGCTATGTGGTGATTTGTGCCATGTGGCCCTACCGTATCTTCACACCATACTTACCGTATTTGTGAAAAAAATCTGGTATTCTTATGTCTTATTTGACTAGAAGTACAAGTATTGTCGCGAAATATTCTCTTAGGCCTCTTTTTCATAGCACTGTTTACATTAGCACGGTCGTTTCACGCCTGATTAATAACGCAGGGCTTCAGTAATCCCCTCCCACCAGGGGTGGCCACTGTCTGCCAGGCTCCCGGCCCAGCCCAGGCAAGCCACCCTGTATCAATTAAATACTCATTATCGCCGCTTCACGGGAGCGGTCTCACGGCCTTTAAATGACATTTGTGAATGAGGGATGTCCCTGTAGCTCAATTGGAAGCCGCTACCAATTAGTTGGTGACTGGGAGACCCAGGTTTGAATCCGGGAAGGGTATCCTTGTTGGAGCTACACCTTCTTTTGGAAGGGACGTGAAATGGGGGTTCCAACATGTTTGAGGAGCTGCCTCAAGCATGTTATAACAGCCTCATTACTCAGATGGGTAATTGACTGGTTGTAATAATACAACAATATGGTGAATGACGCCAACTTGTATACTGAATGCCATCTCCCTCCCAGGTTGACTCCCGGGTGATGTGTTGCCATGGCCTCCTGTTGGAGAGTGGTGGAACTGTGCTGATCGGAACGTTGAACTCTCACCTGTATGCATACAGCACCATCTCAAAGTAAGTAATATGCACTGTTACGAGCTGGAGTCAAAGTAATGCAAGTAGTTTGAATTTATAACTTTTTTACATTTTTTGTTAAGCAAATTTTTTCATTGAATGAGTTGGAATTTGGCACTAATGTAAAGGCATACAAATCTGAACAACAAATTGAGGTGATATTTCAGTCTCAAGAAGATATGTGCCGCTACATTTGTGCCAAATTTCAACTCATGTGATGAAAAAATGAGCCTCTAATTGAACCATTTGCATTACTTTTTGACTCCCCCTCATCACTGCACTGGACATGTTCTGTTTTTTGTTGGCTATTGGTGCACAACTTTTTCTGTAGTTTTAAGAGATCCTTGTCAAATTCTGTTTTATTTTCCCTCGTGATTGCTCAGACTGGAGGTGTGGAGGATGAAGCTGAATGACACGGTGCTGGATCTAGCTGTGCCCCCTTCAAACACCCATGTGTATGCTGCCCTGGCAGATGGCCATATTGCTGTTCTTGAGGTACGTTTTAGCAAAATGTGTGCCATCATCTGATTTGTATGCTTGGCTCTTTGCAGATGCATGTAATTACATCAGGAAAGTGTAATCAACAAAAGTGCTTTGCATGTTCAACATTTCAGCTTTTTTGTGACTTAGTATATGAACCAAGAAAACAGACAAACTCAAATAGACAGAATGGAGCTTATGCTGGATCTAGAGGTAGTAGAGTGTTGTAATAACTGTTTAAAATCAACCAACTCTACATATTAAGGAGCACCTGGCCAATGTGGTGGTCCCTTAGATAATTTTCCCCACAGACACAAGCATTAAGAATCCTGTCTATAGTGACCACCTGTCCAGATTTTATTGGTCCAGATTTTATCGGTCCTCTGAGTGGTGTTCCAGGGCAGGTTTGACTGTACATGTGTATATTATTACTGTAAAATGTATTTAAGTTTACATGGTTTTTATTTGGCGCTAAGGCCAAAATGGAGTGTTCGCGGCAGTTTTACGTTCGTGGCAGCGCTATATAGTCACACACTGCTACAGTGTTGGATATAATGTTTGCCGTGGCTTTAAGTTTGAGGTGAAACGGTCGCCGCAAAAACCGTGAATCTTAAACCACCGCAAATATTTCTGCATTTACAGTACTTGTGTTTCCTCAGGACTTGGGTGTGCAGGGTCCAGTAACAGAGCCAGTGTACATCCCAGTAGGCAGACACCCTGTCACCTGTGTGGCCTTGGTGGAGGACCAACTGTGGTGCACGTGTGGGAACAGGGTGGCTGTCCTCAACGCTAAGTAGGTGTTTTTTTTCCTTGAACAGTCTTTTAGTTAGTAGTAGTAGTAGTACATGTAGTATCCATTATTAGATTATACTGCTGTGGGGTTCCCTGACGCAGGGCTTATGTCACCTGACTGAGTGTATAGTTGTTGGTGCATATTTTTCTTATCATACATCATAACATTAATATAGATTAAAAGTCTTCTTATTGAAAATATCTTACAGTGAAAGAGAGCATTGATGAAGCATACTCAAGTAGTGACCAAAACACGCCAAACCTGGTACTAGAATTATGTTCTACTAAATTGGCTTCAAGGAATTTTTTCCTTCAGCTGAAATTGTCAAGAGTCATATTGAGAAGAATCATTTAGAAATATTTATTAACTAAACTATTTCATAATGATTTATTGCAAGCCTAGAAGAATGATTTTCTACTACAAATTGGCTCCAACGAATCGTCTTTGTCAGTTCTTAGTTGCCAAGGGACAGGCTGTGAAAAGTGGGAGTTAAAATTTCTCCTAATGATTTATAAAACTATTGCACATCCAGCTCCTTAGATTCCCTGGTGGTGTTCCAAGTGTCGCTGGATGGAAGCGACCACATCTCGCACCTGATGAGGGGGGAGCAGGGTGTGTGGGTGGCCATCCGGGGGTCGTCCATTGTTGAACTGTGGGACACGCAGACCTTCACCTGCTCCATCCTGTATGATGTCAGCACCAACTCTCACACCACGTCCAAAAATGTAGGTCGGAAAGTGTCAACTTCAACTTCAACTTGTTAAACCCCCAGATAACCCCCCGAGGGGCAAAGAAGGGGGGGGGGGAGGTCCCAGGCTAAGGCGGGCAGGCCTCCAGCCTGGTGCGGTATGATTCAACGGTGGGAGCCGTAACATCAAGTGTGACCATCTTGAATCAAAGGTGCACATGAAATGAACGCCCTCTCTTGAATAGCATCAATACATGGTGGCCCAATAAACCATGGGTAACTCCATGTGAGGAAGAAAAAAGTAGACAACTCGGTTTACTCCACAAATAAAACACAATTATACGTGTCAAAAGAGATGTACTATTATCTGATACTTGTAGTAAGCGATTTCAGATAGTGAAAGAGGAGAATTAGTGGTACATGTACATGTAGTTTGATATCAACTAGAATTGTATATAGAAAGAGGACTATTTGATGTCATTTCCATAAAAGGGTAAATTGTGGTTTACGCTTACATTTTGCACAGACATAACAGGATTTGCTCTTTGCTACTATTCAATACAGTAGGAGAATGACTTTACATTGTATGAATGTTGTATGCAGATGGGTGAGTCAGCATGGTCTGGCCTTTTTCACGAAAAATGTCTTTCTGGTTTCGGAAAACAATGTCAGATAAGTTCTTTTTGAAAAGTAATAGACGTCGTGCTTGGCAGCTACATGTACATAATACTATGTAGGTCTGTACTAATTTTGTTTTCATGCTTAACTCTATGTCTCTCCAGGTCTAGCTGGGAAAGCTACTTGCTCTCTTTCGATAAGCTCTGTCTGTCTTTCACCTGCAGTAATCAAAGTGTATGTAGTGCCCTCTTTAAACCTCCTTAATTGAAGAATGCTTGTGGAACGGGCATTATTGCTTGCACTGAAATATCTTTAAATTATTGCTTTTACACTGCTTTCACCATGCTAATGAAAATACTATTAAGTCATTCAGAGATGACTGTTTTATATGAAATACTTTAAGTTTCACCCTGTCAAAAAAGAAATGGAGCTATTGTTTTCAAATTGTATTCTTTTCCTTCCATTTTCAGTGGGAGGAGTGCCATTTCAATAGGTCAAGGGTCACAGCAGTTCTCTCCCACAGGAAGGAATTGTGGGTAGGGACAGGTGCTGGTGATGTCATCGTTTATGATGTCATCGACCCCGAGGTCACGCCTGCCCAGGATCAACCCAGCATGCAGCGCCTAGGCGACGAGACGGTTTGCCAAGCGAGCCTCGCCAGACGGCGAATCTCTAGCACGAGACGCTTCTCAAACGAAGAGTTGTTGAACAGCTTCTCAGAGGATCTGGAGTTAGGAAGTGAAGCAGTCAGTGGGTGGACAGTGGGCGGTGCCTCCATCACCGAAGCAGATGTCAACCACTCACAGAATGATGAGATGAGCAGAAATGGTGATGCTGAATGCTCGCAAGTTGATGATGTCAGAGAAGGTGTTGCTTGTGAAGAATCAAGTGCAATATATAGGGAACCGACTACCGAGGAATCCAGTGTTCTAGCGCAGCTTTTGAAGGAAGCGAACTTGACTGTTGAGCCCAATGGGTCTTTGAGTCCAGCAAAGCAGGCAAACACAAATGCAAACAGGCTGAGCCAAGCATTGTCAGAAACAGAGTCCTCACTGTCATCCCAAAGGAACAGTAGAACTTTCTCCACTTCAAGTGGGTACGGGACAAACGACAATGGCTTCCTCCAGTTCCCTCTTGAAACAGAGCAAGACGACTCACCAGATGTCCCCAATGGCATCAGCAGTAAGGATGACACCCTCAGCGCTCCTGTGGTTGTACGTAGGATGTCAACCATAGAACAAGTACCACTAGAGATGACACCGCTTGGATCTGAGGACAACAATGAGGATGACTTCTTTTATGACAACATTCCAGTCAGTAGTTACAAACACAAAGGATCCGTGAACTTCAGCATGCCTCAGTCTAACCACATCAGCCAATGTGACCAACAGGACAGCTTCAGGAGAATCCCTGATGGAAGAAGAAATAGTGCAAGTGTTCTGGAGTCTGGAACGAATGCTACAGAGTCTGTGCAGGACAATAATCGACGGACATCCCTGAAGGACTTGTGGTCTGGACTGAGTGCCTCTGCCAATAGTAAGCAGGATTCTGGTCATCCACAGCCCCAGAAGCAGCCTGTTGTAGACCTACATCAAAGCTACATGATGCTACGGTCTTCTGAGATGGCTTCCCCTCAACAGTCGTCATTCGACAGTCCCACAGATTCTGATTCAAAACCAGAGAGAGCTACAGAGATGTCTGCCATCCCATATCACATGAGGAACAAGAGCATGAACTCTAGTCGAGGGTCGTGGTGCATCATCGATGAACCTGACAATGAACCGCCGGCGCCAGTTCCACTAGGGGACCAGGCAGTTGCGGATTACTACACAGGGGAAAGTAAAGAGCTGTTGAGTGTGGAGGCCTCCAGGGAAAGTTCAGTGTTCTCCAGTAGAGAGGACCTGACCTTTCAGTATGACTTGAGACTGAAGAGCAAGACAAGAGTGTCGGATCGCCCTATCCGAGCCCTGGTGGTAGTAAGGTATGTTGAGATTTTTACTGCAGTCTGTTTTGACTTACAACCTATCTCTGCTTGCCTGTCCTTAGATTCTTTGTAAGCTTTTTGAAACAGCTATTAGATAAACTTGCTTGCTGTAAAATCTCATCACAATGGCTGACATACATGTACATGTAGCAATGTAAGATAACTTTGTTGACTTCCTTGTATCTGTTTCTGAGACAAGTTGTTAACAGTTTGTCTGTAACTAGCCTGGTAGCCTTAATGCCAACAAAAATTTGACAGAAGGGACCTGGTACCGGTAGTCATTATAGGGATGATTACTAGTAAGACTAGTCTGTAACACCATGATTGTTCTGTATTGTGTACAGTGATGACCAGGAGGACACAGTGATCCTGAGCTGTGCAGGGAGCCTGGGGGAACATTGTACTGTGTTGAAGTGGACACAGCATAATCAGGTAAGCTGGGGAGGGAGTGAAGCATTCTTTATGATATGTTACCTGGCTGTTTGTGTGTGTGTGTGTATGTGTGTGTGTATGTATATGATTGTGTATATGTCTGAGTGTTTGTGTGTGTGTGATTGCCATACATCTCCAGTGCTGCTACTTTTGTCCGTGGGACTGGAAATGCTTCATAAAACAGTAAGGCAAGGGGGTGAAGTCTGCCATCTCTGATTGCCTAAGTGTTAATTAATAACCTTGTTGTGATCATGACATGAGCTTGATAAATCATTGCAACTCTTTGGCAGTTTTTTGCAAATTTATCTAGTATGCTAAAGGGGTGGATCCTTTCATGAGTTTGAATGTTGTTTTTATCCTTAGGTCTGGACCAGTGAAGCTGTAAGGGAAGTACCACCTCTCTTTAATAAGACAACCACAACATCTGCATTGATGACAGAGTCAAAAAAACACTTCTCAAGCACTTCCGGGGACCATCTTGAACAGGAGATCACTCACTTGTGATCAGAGAATCGCACAGAAGGCACTGCCAGTAGTGAATTGTGTTAGGTCATGTGAGGTTTATCCATGGGCACAACTTATTGTTATCAAACTAAACACATCAATTTTGATAACTAAATGTCACACAATTTGATAGTACTGTAGATAGCATCCTTATATTGCAACTTTTACGTACAATCCAATTGTACTCTTTCACAAATTAGTACATTCTTGGACAAATGAGAGATTTTAAGAAAGGTATGTGGTTTGATGCTTTCTCTACCAAGTCAAAAGGTTTAGATAGTTTGACTATGCTGCATTGTACTGTATTGTGTTGATGCAAATCATCTTGACTACATTGGTTAATGTTCAACTACACCTTCTTCGGGTGTGCAGTATTGTTCTAATGTGGACCACTTGCTATGTGGAGCAGTACAGGGTTGTAGATATAGACTTATTAGCATTTCAAGCCTAGTCTTAAATAAATGTTGCAAGTAACACAGTTAGGAAAAACAGAATGCCATTGTAAGCTCAATGCCTTTTTTTTTCATATGATAAATGCAAGGGTTGATTATGGGTAAAGGAACAGGGCTTTTCCATACAAACAAAAATTTTGATGGTTGTGTTGGCATAAGTGCCTATGTTGATACTATGATCCCTGTTTGTATATTCTGCTTAAAGCCTTAGATTTACGAAATGTACCTGAAAAGATGTGCATAGGTTTTGAGGATGCTCACTTACTTAATGTACAGTACTAAATAGATGCAAGGAGTAAATGCCTTGTAAATGAATCTGAAAGAATTGGTATCTTTCAAAACAGTACCTCACAGTATGAAATGACTTATTTTGGATTGCATTGGAGGAATGTACAATACATGTACCAAGCAAATGTTCCACTAGGATACAGGGCAATAAGCCCTAGTCACTGCTATTTGGTTATGTTGTGTGTAATTGCATAGCTTTTAAATATACTTGGGGTCATTATCCATTTCTTTTTCCTACTTTCTTATAGGATTCCTAATCTAGATGGAACTGTTGCAAGTAGTTGTGCCAAAGGCATTTTATGAGATATCTATCAGCATCAGCTGCTAGTGTCATTGTCATCTTTTAGTAACTACAAATTCTCAATTTAGCTAGGATTATGACTTTGTGTTACTCAAAATTATTACTATTATTACTATCATATAGTTGTGTACTCTCAAGATGATAGTTGTTGTTTTTAGCTCATAAGGGATTGAGACTGAAAGGACCTTGGGGTGTGGTTTAAGGAAGATTTTCAATGTTACTTTCAGACTAGAATGTTGACAGGAAAACAATGCAAAGTGACAGAAGACAAATATTGCACAAACTATTAGAGTAGTGACCTTATTATGATACACCAACATTTTCATATATGTGAAAAATTATCCTTCCTGGTTTGTCCCCAATCTGTAATTGATGAATAGGTAATTATTGATTCATATAAATGTTACTACATGTACTGATAATTGATAAATTACATACTGTTAGAATCTGTAACAGTTGTAAATTCATATGTAATTTGACAAGGACTTCCACTCTGATTTCATAGAGTATGACCTTGGTTACTTTCAGGTATACACAATGTATTTGAAGTGATTTCAAAATCTCCAGTCTCAATTTTATGGAGGTACTTATTCCCAAGCTGCTTATACATGTATGTAATGTGCCATAAGATGTAAAATAGTTGCATGTGCCAAAGAAAACAAGTTTAGAAGCTATCATGCTGCAGCTAGGTTTTGAGTTAGTATCAGTCTGTGCAATCAGTGTGGAGAATTAGTTTGTATCCAAGCTAGCTAAGAAATATCAAACAATTTGGAAATGAAATGCATTAATGTTAACAATTTAGCTCCTTGAAAAGTCGTACTAAATGTTATTACTTAATATGCTCTTTGTTGCCTATTGACAAGCAAATTATATATATATCGTGCAAGATGTAAGAATTTTGCTGCATTGATTTTTTATTTTTTTGCAGTAATAATATATGCATTGTAAAATCTTATTTGCTTCCTTGATATTAAATAGCCCTGGACATAATGGGATCTTCCTGTTTTATAAAGCACATTATGTGAAACGCTGTACATCAGAATAAAGCCATTCAAATCAAGTATGTTGTACTATCAATGGTCTTTACAATGTAGTTTTAGTTAACTTTATTGTCAAGACAGATCCAGAGGAATGAGAGCTTTCCTCTCCCAAGAGCCTTTATAAGCCTTTAGGACATGTCCCTGTGGCTCAAGCAGCGACACAACCCCACTGCTTGGTCATCTATTTCAAATTCCGTGGATCCATGGGCTGGAGTTAAATCCTAGGAAATGCATTTACCATTAAAGATGGTGACATAAAAGCCAGCGGCCCTGTGTATGAGGGAACTTTAGGCCTAAAGTGGGGTTGGCGGAAAAACCTGTCCAATCTGAAATGCGGAAACACAGAGAAAAACAGGCCAAAAACTATACCTCAATTTTTCAAGGAGGTAATTATGCAGCTATCAAATTAACGGAGTCCGACATAACTCAGGATGTGGTGTTACAGTTACAGTAGATCCATCGAATTACAGGAATACAACATAAACAAGAAACACATGTGCCACTAGGAAATGCATTGAATCACAAGTTTCTCTTTCCAACAATAAGTGTCAACATTATCTGCATAATTTTAGTGCTCGTTGAAATAAAAATTTTGTTGGCAGTACTTAATGAACAGTGTACAAGCGGTGGAAGTGTCCAGTGATCAGAACATCAAATAATTATCATACTACATGATTGTACAATAAAACCTGGTCGAGCAACCACCAGCAGCTACAATTTTTCCTCAGTCCCCTGAGTGGTTGCTGAGGACAGGTTTGACCATATTACGTGACATTTGTTAAACTTTGACCAAGAAACCGAAAAATCATATCGAAGTGGTGATTCTGTTTACATGTATGTCACACCAGGGCAGGGGTAACGTTCTATACAGATGTTCCAGATCTACTTTTATCACACACTTTTATAGAATATCTTGTGACAAAACATGTACAATGTATAATACTGTTAATAATCATATTGCAACAGCAAAATGTAGTATGGAAAAAGACCAAGTTAAAATCTGGATCAAAATCTATCAGTCATATATAAGGGCCCCTGAAATATTCTAGCAGTTCCTAACTTGTCCCATATATCATCAAATCCCACAGTCAAATTGAAAGCAGAAAAGTCTGGATCAATCCCCACTATACAGATCTGAAATAGGTTCAGTTTCTGTGCTTTCGGATAATATATCTAACTAAATAGCTACTGTCTATACAATGTACTTGATATACAACAATCATAGTAAAAGTCATATCAATATGGTAACACACAAACCAATGTTTGACACCTTATGATTATTAGCAGCTTTTTGGCAGATAATTAAATAATTGCTTATCGGCCTAAATCTACAAATATTCATTGTACAATTATCATATTTGTTTATATACACAACACTATTGACAATAAAATACTGTGAGTTAAACAATGGCATCCATTTGAGCCTAATTTACAAAAGAGTTACATGTACTTTGCCTCACTTATTACCGGTATTGGCTATTTTAATTCTCAAATATCAGTTTCATATATAGCTATCAAGGCATTTGTACAGGTGCTTTTAATTAAGTAGTGGCATTAAGGTATTACTGTACAATCCTGAATTTACATGCTGTGAATACTGCATCTTGTAATCTATAATGTTACAAATAGAATGATTAAGTATGCAGGAAAATGTCAGTATTATGTCAACATCTAATCATCCTATGTGTTATGATGGCAACATATAGTGTTAATTAAAAGCTGAAGTCAATCAGTATCAAAAGATTTGACAGAATTAGATAATACAACCACATCAAAAATGCTGTACAAGTAAAATTCTGCAACTAAATTGCTCCATTCCAACAGTGGTTTGACTCTTAACCTTCTCCCTGCTGCCTAGGAATTGGGCGCAAAACGGCTACTTCAGTGTGCTAAAGGTTAAAGTTGGTCAACTTTCTACACACTCAGGATATTTACAGTAAGATAAGAGATAATTTATTGACCTGTCCATGACATTGTGACCTAGACTGCAGCAAATGGCCATCTTCCTTGTCAACATTAACAATTAGCCTTTAATAACAATATTTAAACAAAAGTGGGGCGTGCCATGTGAGGTGGTGGGTAGGGACAGGATGCCCCAAATCCACTGTCATCTTGCCTCCTCGTCATCTGTTATATAGTCTCTCCCCTGAAACAAAACAGTACAGTACAGTTAGCTTAAGCCTCAAAACAGGTACTAGAAAAAAGCATATCCTTTTTATGACAGATGTAATGACATGTTAGTGACACTTTTTGTGGTGACAAATCAGTGACACAATGAATAGTGTCACTGATGAAAAGTAGTGGATGCTTCATGTACTTGAAACATCTGACCATTTCCAAAATGATATCCAGTGGCTTGAGTAACTCACTGAGCTATTCAGCGTATCCTATTACATGTATATCTGGATGTCTAACCTTCATTGATGTATACATATACATCTATTTATCTGTTTTTACATACCTGGTCAATCTTTTGGTCCAAAAGTCTGAAGAACTCTTGTTGACTCTGAGATACATGCCTGAGAAGAAAATAGAAAGAAAAAACAATTAAGAAACAAAAGGCTACAAGAAATAGAGGAATAAAGAGGACATTTAAATCAAGGCCTTACAATCATCCCTCAACAGAAACTGTCTGCAACTCATGATCCACTGCTTACTGAGTCACATGTTCTATCTGCATAACGTGATGTCACAGAAGCAGTGGATTGCTCATTCCTTGACAAAGACTTGAGTTAGACAGTCAAAAATTTGGGTAAGCCCAATTTTTGTATCGGAAATTTCAGTCTAACTTTGCTTCAGAACAATTTCTACCAACACCAACTTTAAAGCACAGGCTTAGACATGGAATAAGGTACCGTATTATTGGCTCCACCCCCAAGGCTTTGCCAAAAATGACAAGTGTAATTTTAGAGCCTCATGACGTGTCTATGAGAGTTTGTTTCATAATCTAAATTTCAAGTTTAAACCACAGAAAAATAATTAAGAACGGTAAGACCACACTGGATTTTCCACATTGCATCATTCCTTCAAGTTGGTGGCTAAAATACTCCAGGAGCCTAGCAATGTAGGATCAATTAGAATCATTTAGCAAACTTTGCTCTAATAGCAGTCTACAATTGGCATGTTTAATGCAAATACACAAATCAAACTGTCTCTTAGCTTTCAAGAGGTATATACATGTACATATGGCATCAGATAGGAGAAAGGAGAGAGGTACAAGGTACATTAACTTTGCCTTACCCGTTTTTCAAGCTTCTCAGATAGACATGTATAAAGGAATGAACAAAATTAAAGAGATGCGTTAAAGGGATTATTAAGTAGCAAAAATGGAAAATGCGAGTTTCATACATTCATTAGGAAATGTAGTTGAAACTAAGTCTACATCACATAGCATTATCATCATATACAATTATTATCATTTTAATAATGATAATAAAAAAACTTACGGTGGAGGTCTGTTAAGGGGCTTTGGTGGCTCATACTTGTCCTCCACGATCGTTTTTAACTGTGAAACAAAAAAACATGACAGGTTACTTCTCTTTAAAGGTGCCCTAAGCGATTTCAGGGGGTAAAACTTGAAATATTCTGGGGAAAACAATTCTGTTTTGTGAGGTTGAAACTGACATTTGCTTCCCCATTTTAGCACATCTGCATCATTATTTCAGACTTTGGGCGTTTAAAGATAGCACAGAAGCAAGCCACAAAAGGAGTATTTTATTTATTGGGTCCCCCCAAAAATCAGCCCAGAATCCAGCCGTAACGGTTTCCTGTCGACAATTTTCGGTAACTTCCGGCCGCGTGACGTCACAATGCCCAAGGACATTGAGCCATGACCACGTGATCATTTCTTCGGATGCATTCGGGACTTATCGGTCAGAATCGTGCGTGTTCGGAAGATTTGAAATGATGGCTGGCCTCCAAGTGCTCAGATTTTCAATGAGTTACCACCACACAACGACATCACATTTTTGCTCCATGGTGGTCGATATGTGATGGTATAGTGTTATCTAAACTTACTATGGACAGAAATCAGAAAAGAATTGATTTTGAATATATGACTTTCAGCGCCCTAATATTGCTTAGGTTGCCTTTAAAATGATACCCCTTTAGTACTAAATCATGCATCTGTCGGATGAGCATCATGGCTGATTGTGTTAATGTGAAAAAGTGATCTCAGACCAGTTTAGCTCAATGAACTCAATGAACACTGGAGCTAATCTAGATCTCCCACTGGTCTTGACAGATGCTATGTACAATTTATGTACATAACACATTCATAGTACCAAGGAAATTCCCATTATAGCAGCAAGTACCAAGAACAGTGGCCCACGGCTTAACATCCCATCCTAAGGACTGCAACCATTTCATGGTGGCGTGCAAGTTGGGTGAGCGACAACATCCGGGATTCGAACTCAAGACCTCTTTGTCCAGAGGTGGGGTCACTATATTAAACCACTGAACTAAGCACGCTACTATTGTGTTGCTGGGAAAAGTGCGACTGACCGTTCCTGCATCCTCCTCTCCATTCACATGTCTGCCCCGGTCAGACACCTCCTGGTTATTCTCCTCATCTGCATCCTCACTCTCTCTGACATCTGTGTTAGAAAACATAAAGAATAAGATTTCAAAGCTGGAAGTTCCACTGCAGTACCGTAAGAAGTTGCCAGGGGGCCCAAAAGAACATATCTGTCCTTGGTGCTGAACACCATCCAAACACAGGCAAACATATCAGTCCTTGATGCTGAACATCATCCACATACAGGCATACACACCTCTCATTGGCACTGAACACCATTCACACACAGATAAACACATATGTCCTTGGTGCTGTACACCATTCACACACAGTTGAAATGTGTCTTTGGTGCTGAATGCCATCTATGCATGCACATACAACACGAACACACTCACAAGCAAACACATACACACAAACATACATTCCAAAACACAGTTGACAAAATAGACATGTCTGTCCTTGGTGCTGAACAACATCCATGCAACACAGACACGCAAGCCAACCACACAGTCACACACATGCATGCACACACATGTACACACACACATACACGCATTGATACACACTCCTGTTTCTGGTGCTGAACACTACCCACTCACATGTAAAGTAACTGTCCTTGGTGCTGAACACCATCCACACTCAAACATGCACACAATTACACAAGCACATAGAATACACATGCAAATCTTTTATGAATCCTCATATCTTTATTTTTATATAAAAGTAAATAAATGACAAATAGAAAACATTTGGATCAAATTTTGATGGGGACTACTCCTTTTTCTGTTTCAGCTTTACAGAGATAGAGGAAAACAAAGCCTGACGGGTATACTGACCTGGCTGCTTGGTGGAGCTGGTGGTGTGTGTTAGGACTGGACTGTCTTTCTCTGGCGGGAGGGGGGCAGGGATCTGCTTGGCACTGGAACACCCCATGTCCTATCTGTCAACACAATGGTCAGAAGTTAAGAGATTTGGTTGACCAAGACACAACATCATCAACACACACCAAAGACATATAACACCCATGTCCTATTTGTCAGCACAATGGTCAGAGGTTAGAAATTCAGTTGATCAGAAAACTGATATCTTATTCTATCCTTTCAATGCCCCATTCTGATTTTTTTGTAAAAAAACAGAAACGAAAAAAAAAAAAATGGCAACTGCAAGAATCAACACACAAGTCTTTGATATCTTACCTGCTGAGATGTCTGATTGTTTGTAACAGTCCTATGTAGGGCATCTATATCAACACATCTGACCAAGGACAAAATGATACTTGAATGCCTGGGGTTTCTGGCCGAGGAATATCCGTATTAACTAGGACATCGCAAGGGACACAACAATAGAACTGAAAGTTGCCAAGGATTTCAAGCCTAGAATATCCACATCCATTCACACAATCGTTCCCACCACAATAAGAAAATCTGACATGAAGTTAACAATTATACCCTGAGCTTTGTGTCGAAAACACGAAATCTAGGACACAGACAATCATGGTAAAAATGGAACAGTCTCTAAACCTCCTACGTTGCTAAGAGCTTTGGATGAGTGCATCTATGTCTGGTATCTAGGAGATCAGTTATTGGACAATTAGAAGATGAGGGACAAGAACACAGATTGTGATTGCACAACCAAGGATGTCAGGTCTAGAGCTCCCTTGGTGCTCAAATCTGATTATGATAAGTTAAGAAATATCGTTAATGCTTTTTAATACATAAATTCAACGACTGGCCTATCACACTTATGCTGATTTACAGTGATCCTATCACAACTTAATTATGTTACTTATTAAAACTGCTGACTACACTAGGATTAACATTTAAGGTACACTAGAAGAGGAACATTTGGGATACACTAGGAACATTTGGGATACACTTGAGGAAGGGATAAAACATTTGGGACACAATTTACAACATATAAACATCTTACAGTAAAAAGGCCTGTAGGTCACCTGGCTGCAGTTACTACATGTATATAAGCTGAGCTTTACCTTTCCCCAGACAACAATGCCAGTTCCTAAGGAGATATCCCCATTTCCTGGCTGAAAACCCCCAGCCTGGCCTGATACGTATTTGCTGTATGTATATTCTGTATACCATAGTCATAGCACGAAAGGTGATCACTACAGCAACTAACGCCTGATTATCCATCTGTGGGCTTTAGTGACTACTGGTACTTACCACATAATTCTGTGTTGCTTGCTGCACTTACATGTAGTATAACGTTACATGTAGTTAATGGATAAAAGGTGAAGGTTTGCATGGATGATTCTCTCCCTCACTCTCCGTTTTATCGTCTGTTTAACATGATATACAAACCTGTACCAGTGACCACCTCTACATAGGGATCAGCTGGCCAACATGACCACTTTTTGGTGGTCCCTGATATAATTTTCATTGTTAGATTTTCAATGATACATTCATTAAGAATCCTGTCTATAGTGACCACTTGTCCACATAGACCAGATTGACTGTATCCATCTAACATTTCATGTATATGTATGTAACACGACATGTATATGCAGGATGCTTCAAGCACAAAGTGCATCTAAAAAGAAGTTTGTCACAACAAGCATTTAGAAGACAATGGCATGGTTCTAAGCATGATCATATGTACATTTATATCATACCCAGGCTGCAATAACCTTCAATACGGGTGTTCAGACCGGTCCGTGCTTTATGGTAGGCCTGGGCTTCCCTAGTTAGATTCGAACAGCTTGAACTCGCTTTGATTGCGCTGGTCGCGCCGTTGTTGAATATTCAAATACCGGATTCAGATGTTGGAATCGATTTTTGTCACAAGTTTTTTGTTTGAAGCCACAAAACTCTCTCAAGTCTCAACTTCTGCCGCATTTCGCATTGAAATGTATGTTTTTTCGTTTGGGTATGACATGTATGAAAATACAACATGGTGTATACCGCATCACCCTCGGTCCCAGCCCTGAAGGTCCAGACTTTACAAACTACAGAAACATGTATGATTGTGTACATACCTACAGTACAGAGCGTTGTATTCCAGGGGAAACCACCTCCACTGTTACCTCCTCCTATTACACACTTCTAAAACCTACGACAGGGTCCTTCTACCTCACACGTTTCAATGACATGAGATCAAGAGAACCCTCCTTGTGCGAGTAGTGTCCACTAATCTGATCAAAGGGGCAGAGATGAATCCATGGCAGATTGAGTTCAAACAGTGATTAATCGTCAGATATAGGGTGCATGGTTGGCCACAGTGGAATTGCCTCGTGGATACTCTAATATATCAGTTCTTGTGTTAGTAATCCCCTGTGGTAGTCTGGGGCACCAATTCATCTCAGCAATTTGCAGCGATGACAACAAGTACAAGACTTAGTACCATGATGATGCAATGATGACACACTCACCTCTAGCTGGACATTAACAAAAAATTCATTATCTAACTTTAAGAATAGTGAATAGTTAACGTTCTATCATCGCCGCTTTGGGACTTCATAAAATGCATTCATTTACAACTGTTACAATTAAGTACAGAGCTGTGAAGAAACTGGTAGCATGAATTGGAATGTTAGAGACGGTTTCAATAACAAATTTCTAACCAGTCCAAAATTTCAGACTATAATTAGGGTTTATATTCTACTTTATTCTATGGCTCTTAAACTTTAGTAAGTGAATTATACTGTTACTGTTAAGGAAAAACAGAGCCCTGAAGAAATGACTGTATCACATGTATGAGACAATGAAAATAAATAATTTTCTAGTCAATTCAGATTTTCTAAGTCATTAGGAACTGGAATACTAATATAGTATGTCCTTCCTGTAATATTCGCTTAAAGGTTCCTAGCAACACCAAGAGCAACAAAAACAAATTTCCACTGTCCGGTCAAGAGTTCGTAATATTATTATATGATTACACTATCTAATGACCTAGCAATTAGTAAATCTATTGTCTAATGACCTTTATGACAAATAAGAGATGATTGGACATAAAGGGCATGGGGCAACAGTTACAGTTTGTAAGAGCAACTGTCAGCAAATATGACAAATAGTGATATATCATAGGGTGTAGTTCTGACATCCTCAGATGTACATGTAACGTTAGATATTTTTTCAAAAACTTCTAAGTCTTAAAACATTTGTAGAGTCTAACATTGAATGGCTTATGATAAGAAGTTTTGTCATAAAAGATACATTGTACAACATGTAAAGCCATCAATCTAGACACTGTATAATCAGAATTATCATATTCGTGCAAAGGGCCAGCACCAGTGCTGAGCATATTATTGCAGGGTAATATCATAACATCATGGCTATTTAACCAATTGAATTACTAACTGCTTACAGGTGATGGCCCCTTTCTCTGACTAATAGACGTAGTTTTGTTCATCGCTTTGCATAAATCCCACATACCTAATTCTACAGTAATACATATTAACTTGTTATTGAGACTTGAAAGTAAGGCATTGGAATCAGGAGCAAGTTTGATTTAAAGAAAAAAAAATTCAACAGATTCTAAATCAGACTAGTACGAATAAACTCAGGTATTGATTTTTAACTATATCTGGCTAACTGCATGTACATGTAAGCATTTCCGAGAAAGGCACAATACATTTGGCAGACTCAGAACAAACAATAATATTTGCCATCCTGATTTACAATACAGTAAACCTCATATAACCATGTCAGACTCTGTAAATCATTTAGCACTTCAAAAGATGTGGAACCAACGAATACAACACTAATTACTCCTCAGGAGTTTGGATTTGAAAACAACTGAAAAACTGGGCTAAGAAAAGTAGATCTGAAGTGCATACAGACACTGATTGACAGAAGTACATGTACTGACCTCCATGTATAAGTTTTCCTTCCTTATGTTGTTGCCTAATACGTACACAACGTAAAGAACCCAACACACTTATACTATTATAGAACAGTTGGGTGGTACAGTGTGCTTGCTGACTGAAAATAAGAGCTACAGAAACGTCACACTGCCATACCACAATAGCCACATGAAAAAGAATAATACTTCAGCTCATTTGAGGATGACTACATGACTGTGTACCTTACCTCACCTAGCTAATCATTCTTCAATAGATAGCTTACAAATATTCAGCATTTGGTTGTTACTTATAAGACGTACAAATGTATAAGACTGGGTCCAGCTGTTGGGCCTGGATTAATGCTTTTATTACTGACATTTACTGGGAGACAACTGCTGATCTGTTAACTATCTTCTGCTTTCAGTTGTTAGTAATACAATTTGAGCAGCTGTTACAGACATGTGTTGCTACCCTTGACTTTTGCTAAACCATACATGCCATGATTGTCTGTATTATCTATTTTGTAGATAAGGCCTCTCCAGTACAATTTGATGGAGAATATTCAAGTTCGTCTCAGCCAATTTTTTTTTCATCTCCACTTTTTGGTGTGGCCTAACTGCAATAGTTATTACTAATCCTTAAAACTGAGATGTTAAACTTCTCTGCTATGAAGTCATGTATATGTCATGCAATACCAGGTAATTTCACCAAGCTAACAGACAGTACATGACACTATAAGATGTATAATACAAAGTGAGTGTGTATGGTTGGCTTGAGGTTGCCCACTACTTTGCACTTTGCCTATGTATAATACAAAGTGCTAATTCTTCTAAACATTGGTCCAAAATCTATGAAAAGATAATACAGCGCCTTTCTAGAGAGAGTTTTGCACATCATTTGATACTTTTAAATACCAATACAGCCTAAGTACCTACATTCTGAACTTGATGAATTGTTTTCCCATTGTCTTTCATTTGGTTTCCAATGACGTAAATGCCAGCATATATCAACGGTGGCACTGCACATTACACATGAACAAAGGCTGCCTCTCAACTTTCAACAAGGTTATAAATACATGTATTCAGCTGCGTTCTTCCACCCATGGCCTTTAAGTAAATGTATGCCCAGGGTGTCAAAGTCTTCTTACGTCAACGATGAAAATAGATGCGTCTTCTTCAATGAGGCAGAGAAGACTTATCAGTCCTCAGTGACGTCAATAATTCCCTGTTTGTGTATGGGGCAACAGAAACAAAAGCTCTGCCGTCCTTTCAATGCCGTTTCCCATGTGGTCAGGCGTAAGAGCAAAGCAGATTTTACTTCCTTGACATTCATCACGAGTTCTGAACATAAAGGAGCTTCTTCTTCCTGCATGCAGGCAATACTTAAGATTTGGTGGTAATAATAGACATCATTATGAGAGTTCGGATCCATGCCAAGAAACTGCCCAGTGTTCTTTAAGTCAACAGCAAACATGTTACACCTGTTCCCTATAGCCTTACAATGCATACCTATTACTCCAGCGGCTATCAAGTCATGATACATTGTACCTTTCAAGTTAAAAGCGGCACACAACAAAAATGTGAGCTGCAGTAGCCATTCCCTTGATGAAAAGTGATTTCTTTGTGTCTGTGATATCTAAGGAAGTTGTCTTCACCTTGGGGATATATTAAATATAATCACGTTATGACTGTTCCTACGAGACCAAGAGGGGTAGGGAGTGAGTTTTTATCTTCACCGAGTACTTGTACTCGGAGAAGATTATGTTTTCAGTTGAAAAAACTGTTGGGTGGGTCTGAATGTATGTCAGGGGTATAACTCAAGAAAGCTTCAATGAATCTTTATGATTTTTGGTAGGTGTGTAGTGGTTGTACAAAGGAAGGTCAAGTCCGAAAATGGTTCACCTTGCGTTTGTCAACAGTACTGCAGCGGACTTTGCATTTTTGTGTGTTTGTATGTAGGCAAAAAAAGTGACGGAAACGTTGATGGATCTTCATGATTTTTTGCAGGTGTGTAGATGTTGTGAAAACGGAGGTCAAGTTCAAAAATGGTTCCCCTGGTGTTTTCCGTCGGTACTGCAGCGGGCTTTGTGTGGATGTGTATTTGTATGTCGCCAGCATAACTCGAGAAGCTGTTGATGGATCTGTATGATATTTAGTGGATGGGTAGGGTTTACAGAAAGGAAGGTCAAGTTCGATAATGGGCCTTCTAGCGGGTACCTAAGGTACTGCAGCGGAGCTTCAAAATTTAGGGGCATATTTTCTGAAAGTGCTATGGTCATGATTTTTGTGTGGTAGATAGTTCATGCCACATAAAGTAAGTTCTGTAAATTTGGGCTCCCTAGCGGCTTGTTAAGAACTGCAGTGGGTGTTTTTGTTTTGACATTCGGACATGAATAACGTGAGAAGGGGTCGACAGATCGTCGTGATGTTTGGTATGTAGAGAGCTCAGATGGTGCTTTACATAATCAATGACTAATTATGCAAATCAGGAGCTAATTTGCATAATTAGTAAGGAAAGTTTTTTAACCCACTGCATTTCATGAGACATGGGACAGTGTCAGGTCACAGATGGTCTTGCATAAACGTACATGTAGGTCAAATAAATAAACTATTCTCCAAGCAGAGGTGTGGGTCCTGCTGGTTTTTAACGCGTTCAGTTTAGGCATTTTTGTTCAACACGGTTGGTGACATAACGAAAAGGGGACAAAATAGAAAGCCTGACAAAAACACCTAAAACACGTCAAAAACCAGCCAGACCCACTCTTCTGCTTGGAGAATACACTGCACCAAAACTGCACCACTGCTAGGTGCGGAAAAGTCACATGTACATGTTAATGTGTATGATATGGAATAAAGATTTATTCTATTCATAATCATATATATTGACTTTACCATTTCATCATCACTTTCAACTTACAACACTGCAATATCGAACCTTTGTGGTCCATATAATATCAACATACTCATATTTTTTCATGACCAGTTATAACATATATCAGCACACTCTACACATATACTAGTCCTGTACCACCAAATGATTTTAACCCTATCTAGACTATACTCATTCGCCCCATCATAACGTCCAAATGGAATGGTGCATGATCAAATTTGTAGGGGGTGATAAGCATATAAATATTAACTAGAGTTCCACGACCTCATACCTTCGCCAAATGATTTTAACCTTTATGACTGATGTATTAGGAGTGTTTCTCGTCAATTATAAATCATACCAGTTGATTGTCTTAAAATATAACATGTCCAAAGTATGAGCTTAACAAATTATGAGCTCAACAAAGAAGGTTATGCTAATATTTTTCATTAATTATGCAAATGAGGCCCTTATTAGCATAATTTGATTCAACGATGTTTACATTCACATAACGTCCTGATGCCAAAAAAAAGTATTGAATGTATGAAATTGCCGTCATTTGCCAGTGTGGAATTAGAGAAGTTACTCATTAAGTATGCAAATCAGCCCACATTAGCATATTTTCTATCTATAAACATTCCTCTCTTCCTCAGTTACAATTTGAATAGTGATATCATGGAACAAAGCGGATTTTTAAAGTTGCCTCATTAATTATGCAAATTAGAATCTGATTTGCATAATAATTGTCCAATCATACTAAGCATCACACAAGCTATCTACATACCAAAAATAATGACCATCCATCAAGCCCATCTTGTTATAGTATTTCCTCACTAATTATGCAAATGAGGTCTTCATTTGCATAGTTCATATCAATTAATATTCCTCTCTTCCTCAGTTACATATGTCACATGTTTCAGAGTCCTATCATGAAATTTGGCGGATGTATAAACTTTCCTCATTAAGTATGCAAATTAGATACTGATTTGCATAAGAGGTGTCTAATCATGTACATCATCACTCAAGCTATCTACCTACCAAAAATCATTACCATCCATCAAGCCCTTCTTGAGTTATTCCCTTTCAAAGTCAGACCCAAAACCTGCTCCTGCAGTTCCAAAAAAGCCGCTAGGGGGCCCAAACCCACACCACTTACTCTCTGTCCAAAGAGCTATCTACCACTCAAAAATCAGTTCCATAGCATGTCCAGAACACGAGATATCAAAGCAGGAAGTTCCGCTGCAGTACCGTAAGAAGCCGCTAGGGGGCCAAAAATCTCATCGTTTTTAGGTCTCATCAAAACCTACCAACATACCAAATACCAAGACAATCCATCCAGGCGTTCTTGAGTTATGATGGTCCACTACAAACAGACAAACAGACAAACAGACAAACGCTACCCTCTGCATAACCTTCTCGGCGAAGGTAATCACTCTCCATAATAAGCCTTGATTATTTGGCGAAGATAATGTGTTCGTGGAACTCTAGTTTTTATAGAAATTGAAAGGATGCTTTGCAGAAATGACAGTTTCCTTGGATTTAATTGACAGCATGTTGGGTAACAAAACAGTGTTATCAGCAGGGCCCATCCATGATAAACAGTTTATCTACTTCTCTGTGAATACAGCACAGAATCAAATTCACACTGACATCTTAGTGATTGCGTTACTGTACAAGCTATCAAGTTAAGCAAAGCTTGTTAAGACCCATTCACGATACCTTCAAGGAAGTCATTGTTGTAGAAGCTTAAGCTCTGAGAAATTCAGACGTATTTTTTAAACGTTTGCTTTAAGTTTAAGAATTAACTCTCTTAAGTGGCAACCTAAGATTGGATGCTTTGGTAACATTATGCAACGTTAAAATGTGTATTGTAAAACATTTTATAAGGACAATGTCAAATTACACGTAACTAGACAATAGCTTTAAATTTGCTCTTTGCTATGGGGAGGCCTGGGGTAAATATACATTTGTACACAGACACAGACACAGGAATGGTTAACATGGTATATGTGAACATGTAATACCTATTCCTCTATGCTAAATAGGGTAACAAATGGGCAAAAAGGTATTCAAATGAGGTGGCCTTTGAATTTCATGTGTACTAGGAAGATGTATAATACAGATTAAATCATCACAACGCCTTCCCACTTAAATACGTAGTAAATGCTTAACAAAATACAAAAGAATATTTGAGACGAATGCTGTATCTATGCTGTTTGGAACATTTTCCAGAGGTTACTGTGCCATAAACTAAACTTCTGGTATGTACCTATAGTACTGGAAAGGATGTCAACTTTTTATATGAAAAGGATTGAAAATAATTTGGTTCTATGGAAGCTAGGAATGTCAAGCAATTTGCCTCTTTTAATCTGACGCCTACACAAATTTGCTTTCAACTGATAAATTTAAAGCCTTCTAAACTTTTCTCAGTTTCCGTGTCATTTTGTTAGGGACAGAGTACCTTAAGCTTTGTGTGGACACCTTGCAATGTTACTGACACAATGAGGTCTTCATGCTTTTAAATTAGTCTACAAAGTCCAATGTTTACAACCAAACAGAATGTTACAACACATTAAGTACTCAAATTTACAAAGAGGAAGTTGAAACACACGCCATGTCGCACAAGTTTATTCTAAGCTGTTCAAAACTCCCTGTTCTTTGTGACACTGTTTGGTATATAAAAGACTAGACTTACGACGACTTACCTATAACCACTTTTCTAGTTGAACCAAATTCATTTAGTTCATAGTTTGATGTCTAAGATTTGGTATCTAGAAACTACCTCCTATCAACAGTTAGAACTCCTTGAATCTTTCTTGACAGTCTAGACTTACAATGTAGTTTCTTCAAGGCAATCTCAGAGTCTTATAACTTCAAAGTGAATCACAGTCCTTACCAACAAGGTTTTCTGCTCTAAAACTCTTAGAATATGTTCAAAGACAACGTCTCACCTGTGTGGAATAGACAAACACGCCTTGGTGTTGCCACCGTGGTCACGCCACCCTGCCCGCGCTCCGAACGTTGGCGCAACTGCAGCGGGGCAAAGGTGCACGAACACTGTTTACAAAATTTGGGGGACGACATAGTGAGGACAAATAAAGCAAACACGTTGCCATGGCGAAGCCACTACAAAAGTTGTTTGATATCCTGGACATGAAAGGCTCACCTACAACAGGTGCCACACCTCCCCGTTTGTTTAACGTGCAGGTAAAACATGGTCATTGTAATAAACCACCCGACTGTGTGTACAGGATCAGGGATAATAGACCCTCTAGGACATCATTCTCATCAACTTAATTGAAAAGTAGAAAATCATAGTCTTCCAGATTTGAAAAGAAAGCTATGGAATGTGGTCTGATTGTCAATTTTGGTGTGTATAACGTTTGAAATATACTTTTTATACTTTTTGGTTGCCTATATTACAGAAGGAAGGAGGGCCCGCTGACCTGACTGGCTGACAATTGCCAGATGTGGAAATCAACCTACATATATGTGGAGAGTACATTGTAATACTACCCCTACGGCTATTCAGCTGATGATAATGATATTATTATTACACTGCACCTATTAGCAAACTATAGTTTCATTTTATTTTATTGGAATTGCAATTCTGCAATACACGTGGGACACAGGCAGCTATTGCTGATGTCGTGACCCACACACATAATGTAGCCATTTTTTACACTTGGCTGGCGTGGGGAAAGTTGTGTAAAGTGCCTTTTTCCCAAGGACACAAGATCGGTGGTGTCAGGGGATTCGAACCCAGGGACCCTTGGGCTCTGGGCCAAAAACCCTGCCATTACGCCATACGACCCTACTCAAACAAACTATAGTTTGTCAGAATATATTAATATCATTCAACATTTACCCTTAAAGTCTTATGTTCCAAGCTATAGATACAAAGTATTACTACATGTATAATCATAAAAATGTAAGCAGCAATATAATAAGCCGATAGACTGGTCTGAGACCAGAAAAAATTGAATTGAATTGCATGGCCTCGAACTTAGGCCTAGGTAAAAAATGCTGTATTTCCGATTCCCCAGTTAAGTAGATGTGCAAATTACACCACTGTACAATTATAGATACAGATCAAACCTAAAATACCACACTTTAATCATCCATGATCAAATAACTTTCATTTATACTAGACACAGCATGGAGGGTCTGGAAAGTAAGTTGACCGTGAAAGCTTTCTATATTTGAAGACAAACATTTACATTACTTCTTAGTAGGACAGAAGTACTGACTCACAGTGTGCATAGATTGTGATGTTTGCACAACCAAAACATCAGTGTTAACTGTTCTATGTGATGCACGTTACATGTATCTAACCACATCTATAAACTTTCAGTCTACAGTATGAAAGTATGCAAGTTTATTGTACAGAAACGATTATTACGACCCAAGCACACACTTAGTTATAGAAAAACTAACACGACTAAATCCGCATGGAAGAATAAGCAGGTGTTGATGATGTGTGCACATGTACACAAACTCATAAATGTCCATCAAGTCACCGTGTTTGTACTTGGTTTGACAAACAGGATGGAAACACAGCACCCTGTACTTGGCAGGTACAAGGTTTGTGGTCAAACTCAGACCTTTACATGCATTAACACTCTGTGATTTCTTTGAATTAAAAATCCTGTGGTTTAACCTTTTGAAAATTCCAAACATTATTTTTTGTTTTGTTTTGCTGGATTATTAGAACTGAACCTGTTGTTTTGAAACCAAACCTGTGAAATGACAGGTGGATTTTATTTCTGCCGAGATTCATTGATTCACCAAAACTGATTTTTTATAGAATTTCAATACTTTTACAAGCAAACAAACATATCAATACATTGTACTTTGCTGCATAGATCCCTCTCTATGATCTATATCAAAACTAATGGGAAAGTTTATTTTTACACACAGCTACATACCACACAGGGTAGCTGTTGTAAGTGCCAGTGGCCCAAAATCTGAATCTTAAAAGGAGAATTTCATTTAAAAGATTGGACACGAAACTGCATCACATTCTTCATACATTACACACTAACGTTACAAAAGACAAGTATTTCCAGCATGGTAAAAACCATGTAGGATTGATACAACTTCTAGCAACTTATAGTCTGAGGAACATGACTAAAATGTGTAATTTTAGTTTTACGCACAACTCTTTGGAAACATTTTGGCAACTTGTACTTCTGAAGTGCTTCAAGTCTGCTCTAAAATTAGTTAGCACCCTATTGTACACAATGCCACATTACATACATAACGCTAGTTCACCATCATCGTGACAATTTCCGAAAGACTCAATTGACACCAATCTGGAACAAAACAATAAACCATCATTTCTTTCTGTTACATGTTCATATTATTGATCACTTAAATGTCATATTTTTTACCCTGACGATTTAGGTGAAGTAGCGTTACATACAAGATGACAAGGAAAAAAAAGATAATTTTTTCACCTTCAGTTTGTAAGGCCTCTCCTGAGTACAACAGGTATTCAGCACCTGGCATCCGTCCTGCTCACACCATCGCAGCTGTCCAGGTGCTGCCAGCTGTTAGAACAGGACTGGAATACCACGACACCTGCCTGCAACGGAAGAATATCGATCAGCGATGAATTTAAAAGTGTTTGATTCTTTCAAGGTCAAACACTCCAGATTAGATGATTAATAATTTACGGACTGGTAAACAGTTTTAGTCAGGCCATGTTTAGGACAGGATTATCTGTTGGAAGATCTTCATTCCGTAGCCTGACTAAAAGCTTTAGCTTTACTGTTTGTATTAAACATGCAACTCTTAATGGACATGAATAACGTACAACACACAATAAAGCAATAAAAGGCCAAGGGAAAAATCTACTTGGGCCACAACAGATTGAATATAAAATTCTTTAAAAAATCATAACTCAGTGGTGGTAAGTAGACACCTCACAACCAGACGTCAACATACAACTGTTCACTGTAACAGGTAAAGCATTTCTAACATGCAAACCAGTCCGATATTCTGTAAAGCTGAGACCCTACACAATGCACTCCTAGGTTCATATACATGCATGTGAAGATTCTGAGATAACTTGGAAGGAAACCTCCCCCTCAACGTTTTCAAGTTGAACATAATTATGATTTTTGCCATCATAATTGAAACACAGCCGGGAATGCTGCATTTCAAGCATTATTGAGAAAGTTAAAACATGGGAGGTCTGACACAATCCCCAGACCTCTGCCCCTAGACTCTACAAGAACCTGTGACTCTGCCATTCCTTACAAATAAATTGATAGCTTAATGCACCTGCAACTATATACACTGTGTGAGGCATCTCTGGAAAGACATGTTAAAAAATTCAGAAAAGGCAACATTACCGACCTGGAGCTGATTGCTATGCCAAAATCATTCTAACAGATTGAATTAGGTAAAAATAAGCACAAGAAAAAGGCTTGTCACGAAGGATGTCATACATGACTGAATCTTCTGTTTGCACTCAAAGAAATTGCCAGACAAAGTTGATTCATAATTGATAACACAATAATAATGGGTAAGTGTTCATCGAGGAATAGTAAGCAATTTAGAAAAGAATATTGGATGCATTTTCAATTTACGAAAGTTTTCTCTATTGTATCATTTGTTCTTCCGTTGCTCCCATTTCATTTTATTTTTCCCCCCACCAATTAGATCCTTTGGCAGCATACCAGTTTATACATGTACCTACATTGTATTACCCACTGGATGTAGTTTTATGTTTTTCCTTCCTTTTCCTGAATTTATGTTTAGAATATACAGTGGAGGAATACAATATATGGATTAAGGATTTTCTAAAGAGCCAAAGAGAAGGATTCTTTTCATCTTTTGAACTATATATCTCCCCAAGGTACTTTCTATTGTTCTCTGTCACCCTTTAAGCATTGCTTTTCATCTTTTGAACAACATGACTTGTATATATCTTCCCCAGGTACTTTCTATTGTTCTCTGTCACCCTTTCAGCATTGCTTCCAAACCAGAATGCCAACTTATGATTTGCCTTGACATTGCCAGGTTAACTGCCTAACACATGTATGTTGAACTTGAATGTTAAGCCCTTACTGTTTTGGCACATAAGGATACTGTCAAACCTGTACGAGTGACTACCTCTGCATAAGAACCACCTGCTCAATTGCAATGTGACCACAATAATGATGGCACAATTTTCCCCAATGACAGTCAAAATCATTAGAACCCTGTCTATATTGACCACCTGTCCATATAAACCAGACAAGATTTTATCAGTCCCCTAAAGTGGTCTTCTCGGACAGTTTTGACTGCACTGTCATCCCGTGCAGCTTTATATACAATTGTCAGCAGCAAGGTATACTGGTACTGGTACATCAGATACAGTTTGAAACAAAATGGAACATTGAACCTGAAGATGGACTCATAAGTATTTTAAGCTGCGTAAACGAACAACGTTTTCACTCACAAACAGCATACAGCAATTCATGTGTCATACCTCTATAGTTACTGTAGTATACTGTAGATAGAGCAAAGGCTACTTACACCCTTATTAGTAGACTTCTGCAGTCGTCACTAAGTCTTGCCCTTACAAGGCAGCTCTACTCCCAGTGATCATGAGATACGAATGCCAACTGGTTATCCTGATGTAAGTTCAAAGCATTTGGGGAAATGTCTTAAAAGGGACATAATCTATATACAATCAGAGGCCAGTCAAAGGATGAAAGCCAACTTGGTATTTTTACCCTCTTTATAATCGGTTCTTAGAAGAGCAATGGTCACACAACCTGGATAATGGGACGTGCAGCAAACAGGTTGTCCAACCGTAATAAATCCGTCACCAAGTTTCAATCAGCGTGAATTGGGCTCATGCTAATTGTTGGCTATAAATAGTGGCAGTAATCCTCCGCTTCAGCTGTACCCGCCATTTGTCAACATGCGGTATAGTACAGATAAGTGTGGCACAAGCGAGGAGGGCACCAAACATGGGTGGACTGGGGGTTAGACTTGGGCTAATCAAGGGGTTTGCTAGGAAAAAAATTGCAAGAGGGAGCATTGCAAGGCCAGGAAGCAACCAAAAGGCCGAGGGGCAATGGTGTGGAAGGGGGAAACGTGTGGAGTTCTAGAGAAGCTAAAATGCGGAATTTTAAGGCTTCCTTAGGGGTGAAATTACTGTCAGACAGGTCACAGTTGAAGACTGTGGCTACATGTCAATCAGAATTTTATGCTTGTCAGAGTATCTTGTTCTCTACAGTCTAGGGTAAGGGGGGACATGGTCAGGGTATGGGGGTGCAGCGCCATTGTTCCCAAAATACATTTTTAATTGATATTTATTACATTGTGATTAACCGCTTTTTCTAATCTGAGCGGGCTTTCTGTGCGCACATCCAGTTAGCGTGCTGATTGTCGGCCTGGATAGATAGCTAAGGCCTCTGCTGATTGTTTGCCAACATTTGAAGGAATGAGACCAACATGAGAGGCTCTTGAATATCAGTGGGATTAGGCTGCCTCAAGGTGCCAATATATGTTGGCATCTTAGATGTCGCTACCGCTAGACAAAGTCTTGAAACTCTGAGAAAAGAAGAAAGGCACTAGTAGAAAACACATCTGGACAGTGCAAATCTCATCCACTTACTAGTAGAGTGAGCTCAATCAATGAGGCCATTCATATCCCCGAGTATAAGTCAAAATCATGCTGCTCCAATTCAACATAAAGTGCATGTATTTGGTGGTTTCTTAAATTCAATGTAATTTGCATTGGGGCGTCGTTTCTCAATTTTCCGTAATGTGTCATAATCTCTAAGAATTGTGTTGAAAGTGCTGATCAAAAGTCATTAGGATTAAATGCTGGCGTGACCCACTTTCATAAGTGCTGACCTAGTATAACTGAAAACTGTGATTAACCCAGTGCTGTGCAGACTAACCCACCAACTATATATATATACATTGTCTAACTGCAATGCCATACTTGTCACTTGGTGCCACTTTAATATGGCCAAAAATCTAGTGATTTCAGCATTAGAGAAAAGTTATCAAATTTAACTACAAAATCCTCTGAAAGGCCTTTTCTGCGGGTAAATGCGACACAACCTAGTACTCGTTAAGTAGACATGTACACATATCCATTGCGTCCAGACTGATTCACCGCTCTTCTCTTTTGCTACAGTGTAACTGAGACATTTGTGTTTCTTTTGTCAGAAGAAACTCAAGACTTTTCTTCCTTTGAACTACAGACGTCAATGTATACTCAGTACCCTGATCAGATATTGTTTACCCTACAGAGACATCAATAGGTCAATACATTACCTCTAACCTCAAGGACCATCTTACACAAAGAAAACACCTCCCAAGTGTTCTCACAATAGAGACTACATCATTTTACATCCAATTCAATGGCTTCAATATCATTTCAAAATTGGTGCATGTAACAAATTAAAGGACCGATCAACACACCAGTGTCTGCACCTATTTAAGCAGTTTTCTGAGCTTCAAACTTTTCATACTGATCTCTGGAAAAGTAGGCCAGCAAAAAGAGTGTAACTTTGTTTTGGGTAAATATGCATATGCTTGATACTGACAGCCGAAATATTACAAATCTGAAACTGCATTGAAACAAAAGAAGGGAACACAATTTTGCAAGAAGGGGTTGCCAATATGACATTCTACCCTATAGACATGAAGGCAAATTTGTATACAACTTTATAATAACTATAAATATTATACATTCCTGACACAGCATACTGTTATCAACATACTGTTTTAGAGAAATAGCATGTAAAGTTGTATTCAATAGATTATCGCTACTGTTAGTCAGAGATTGAATAATATATATAATTCTTTGTCCTTGTTACCTAAAAATTAGAAATAGTTCAACTGTCATGTGCGTAAGTTTCCATACAGTGCACTAGTAATGTTATAATCATTGCGCAATAATGTTCTTCTTCAGTGAAAGTGCTGTGGAAAGAATATAATTCAACTGTCAGCAACTGAACTGCTCCGTACACGTTGGATTTTAAATTCAGACCTATGTCACGAAGGTCCAATAGTTCGGTACTTCAGAGCATTTCCCTGGAGCAACCGGTAGAAGGTGGAAATTGAAATTACACAACATATGTACAATAGAATTTCCACCCTGAAAATACAATTTAGTAACAGCTTTGAACAGGAACTTTCAACAATTTAGTATCAACTTTGACATTTCTTGTCAAGTATTAGATTATGGTTCTTTTGCTTTGATGAATGAAAATAGACACCTTAGGCCACATAGCTATAGCAAAAGGTAATTTTGTTACTGAAAGTACATAGAATGAGCCAGACAAAGCTAAACCTTGAATACTCCTCTTATTCTTTATGTTATGTAAACCCTTATCTTCACCCCAGACTATATGCAAAAAAATTCTTATTTGTTTTTTTCTTCGCCCTGTCACTCCAATCTTTTTCTGAAAAAATCTGAGAATCAACAAATAAGATTGGTGTGGCCTTATGAGAGAAATTGTGAAAAAAAACACAATAAAATTAGCTAGCAACTTCTGTACAGAGTGTGTGCACTAGATCTTTAGGCTCAGTTGTAACAAGAGTGTCTGAGTCCTTTTTCGTTTGCTAGAGTAAAGATAACATTGGTCATTGGTCATCGAATGACAGGAGAGAACCCACAAGCCTGTAACTGTCCCAGTTAGTCCAAGCACACTGGTCAGGTTATCTCTACACTTCTTGATAGTGAGAGTGTTTGAGGGTTCTTTGCCTTTCAACACCGCTAGAAAATCTAAAGAAGATAAATTTTTGACATTCATCGCCACACTTGCCACCTAGCTGCAACACTTCTTATTTTCTTACACTAAGTTATACCGGTAGGTTGTGTTTAAACTTGTCAAGCTCAAAGGGACCATAATCCATATCTAGAGAAGTTCAAGTGCTTTAGATGCAGGCCGAAGGCCTTAGAGAGTACAGTACTCACAGCCCTCGTGTGTGGCAGCACGGGCAGCTTGGGAATCATTAATGTTGCCTGGATATCGAACACCAGCTGATTGTGTACTCGGGCGTGGCTTAGGTTATGCTGCCATTGCCAGGCAGCACTTGGAAATCCATACGTAAACATTGAGAAACAAGCCACTCCTTTTTTTTCCCCAATCGTAGGAGGTAAATTTTTGAGATAACGTTAACGGTATATTTTTCTATGATTATTTTGATCATGATATAGCCTTTATTAGATTTGAGCAAAAGGTTAACTTTATGAAAAATCATATAAAATTTGTCCCTTTAATAGTGCCAAGGTCAGAGCTAATTGATAATTATCCCCAGGCCTAATAGTATCAGTCAGAAGTCAGTGCTGATCAGATTAGCCCTTCAACATTGTGTAAGTGGCCTGAACATGTAAGTTTGCAGCTAGGCTTCCAATATACATGCAATTATCTGTTTGACATTGGATTGGAGACTTACACTGTGACACTTATTGAAAACCCTTATTCAGCTTGACTTTGACTTTCAGGCACATAATATTGATTATTTAGGGAAAAATTTGTCCGGTCTTAAGTCTAGCTTCTACTTATGATCTCTACTAGGTCTCATATTCTTAAATCTATCACGCTCATTTGTAAAATTGTTCTATGGGCCGGCTTAAGTAAATACTACATACTATTTTTATTCTCCAAGCAGAGGTTTGGGTCGAGTGGGGTAGTAGTGGCTACTAGGTTTATTTACGTCTGTTACAGGAGGCAGATGTAAAAAAGCCCGGCCACTACTACCCCACTCGACCCAAACCTCTGCTTGGAGAATATACTGTTTTAACATCAGTAACATACATAACATACAGACCAACAATTTATTAAAACCTGCCCAGGGGCACACCCGAGAAAGCCATCAACTTAAAAACCAGACCATCCACGCTCGCACAGACACATACAGATTTTCATTTTTTCAGTTGAGACTTTCCGGGCCAGGCTGGGGGCCTGCCCGCCTTGGCCTGGGACCTCCTCCTCCCCCCCTACTTTGCCCCTGACAGGGTCATCTGGAGGGTAAACTCTAAGTTGAAGTTGATTTCATTTATTTATTTGGCTGTAAAGAAATGTACAGCCAGGGCTACCCAACTGGCCGAAGGCTATTACAAATTAAGGTTTAGCTCTAACGCTGAATATATTTCAAGGCCATGGGAATACTATGTAGCTGCGGTTATTCATAGAATGACTTTGCCACAGCTAGGGGCTATGACACCTATATATATTTTCCAGGGACTAGACCCTTTGAAGGTCATTACGTCCAGGTGATGAATCAAAGAAAAAAAAACCCCAGCAATCATCGTGATCATAAACAACAACAAGAGCTATCTATCACTCAAAAATCCCGACCATGTAGCCTGTGCAGAACACTACAATGTAGATATCAAAGCTGGAAGTTCCGCTGCAGTACCGTGGAAATTTTTGCAACCCCTACCAACAAAGCAAATATCATATTCATAAAAAGATCCATCCACGACTTCTCGAGTTCTGCTGTTTACAAACACATGTAGTTGAAAACATAATTTATAAACCTTAATTAAGTTAATATGACGAAGATAAGACAACGTCATATCAACGTAATTCCTTAGTAATCCATCTCAAATCTTATACCTGCCCGCTGTCATTACCGCTAGACCCTTCCCTCTAGCCTGTCCCTAGCGAAAGGTCCCCCAACACTTTCTCACGTTACATTGTCATGCATGACGGCCAGCTGATGAGTTAAGCTGATCACTTCCACAAACACCGGTCAACTGTAAACATTCAAAACGTGTAAACTTACAAAACTCAACATCTACGAAACCACACAACCATAGTTTTAAGTCTTACAACGCCAGGTAGAGACCTCACCTGTTGTTGGCGGTAGAAATCGGCCGTTTCCAGGCGCCTCCGGAGCGCTCTGCGATCCCTCCGTCTCCTGGCACCACGGCGTAACCTCTACCCTGTCACCTTTACTCTCTCACCTCTCACCTCTGACCCGCAGGTCAGATTTCCTGCGCCGCCATCTTGAACAAGCCGGAAAGTAAAGAAACCACAGTGGGAAGGCTGCAAAGGTACGTTTATTTAGGGACTGATTGTAACGTGGTTGGCTCGAAATGTTGGCGTAAAGATACCTTAGTTATCCCCTCTTCCTTTAAGACGTTGTTATGGAGGATTGGGGGAAGAATAACGGCATAGTAAACACGAGCCGACACCCGGATGGCCGGGAAAATTGTAGTCATATGAAAGAGGCTACGTCATAGGCTGTGAGCATCATGGATGTGATCATAGCGCAGCTAGCTGCCACCATCAACACTTATCCTGGCTTCTGACGCCGATTGGCTGTATAATTAACGAAATAAAGTATCAGACTAGGGACTTAGAAATCATAGGTAACGATATCTACACATCCACATATGCTGTTGGAAAAAGTAAGGTTATTTATGAGGTGTAAGTTACCTGTGCATATTATGTAAGGAGTGGTAGCAAATACCACTGATCAAAGGTGTGATTGGTCGTGATAAAGGGGACTTACTGATTAAATTTGATGGTGATGTTTTCCTAGTTAGTATAACTTCATCATGGAATAAACATTGTGCAGTAAGACGACATAATAGCAATGTTATTAAGTGCTGTCTCTGGTAGTCATAATTAAGTCTAGCACAGATTGCAGTGTATTTATTCTACCACCAGTGTGACAGCTCAAATGTGTACATAAGTCATCAAATATTAAATTAATCCGAGTCAGAGATGGCCAAAGTCATCCCTGTCTGGTTTCAACCAATCAGAGTTGAGATTGAAGAGATGAGTCATCTGCCAATCCCAGCATCCTTTTGTTATGGATGAGGACCTCTTTCTGTGGAAGATTCTGTTACATCAAGTTTTTTTAGCCAGATAATTGAAAGTTAACCATCTATACTAATAATAATAAAGCAAAATTAAAAAGTTTCATAATTTTAAACAAAATATACGTGTGCATTTTTAAAACATACATGTAGCTCAGGTACATTTTGAACGACCTTTTTATTGATTTTTTTTCACTTTAGAGTCTGATTGTAGAACACAGAGAGGATGAAGTGGAAATCTACTCATTGAGATTTCATTTTTGACATGTCACTTAATTCAACATTACTTCGAATCAAAATTTCATTGGTGACAAGTTTTTTTGAACAACAGATTAAGCTCAAATTGAATTATTGATAATCATGTAATCATAAAGACAATGACATAAGAGAGGTAACGTGTTACATGTACATGTATTTGCTTGTTGGGATATTGGGGTCTAGAGAGGGGTGCTTGCAATTGTTGTCCCCATCCATATACACCCCTCTCTAGACCCCTCCAGGATTCTCTGATTAGTGCAGGTGGTAGCCTTAAATTTTGAAACCTTTTAATCTTTTTTGGCACTCCCTTTGCTACCCATAATAAGTGCTGATAATACATGTGATTGTTGAAAGCACTTTCCTCATATTCAGATATCTTAGAAGTTTTACAACTCATTTAGGAGTTGTTGTTTTTTTCTTGAAAAACAAGTGACCTTTAATGCATCAGATGAAAAAGGCATGCTTTTCATCTACAATCATGCAACTCGAAATCAAATGAGGTGCTGTTAAATTTTGAAGCAATTTACATGTAAATGGTAGTGATTTGCATAGATTTATATTCAAGAACATTAAATGTCTATGGCATATCACAATCCTTCTTGTTAAATTAGAAGTTGTATATATGTACTTTGCTTCTGTCTTCTCGCTCAAAATGTCTTAGAAATCCACTGATATGCCTGACCCATATGACAATTGGGGGCACAGTACAAAGTTCACCTGTTCAATAACAAGTATCCCTCCTCACATGCATGTAGCAGTTAAACAATAGGTCACTTGTACTGCTGTAGCAGCAATAAAGCTCAACCTTAGCATTGTTACATGTATGTACTTTTCCTTCTTTGTCTTTTGCCTCTTAGATACATGATCGCCGAACAGAATACTTATTAAAATGGATGCTTACCAGTATTCAAGTAGATGTTATAATGGATGCTTTTCAATATCCCACTTAGGCAGCAGACAAGGGCCTCCCATTTTACGGCTTTGATTATTGCAACCTTTTTGCTAATGTCCTAGTGGACTCAGGTGTCGTCTAGATCTATTCCAATATTGCATAAAAGTGACCTTGCTGCAAGGGGATGGTTTGATTTACATAGAGATTTTCCATAGGGTTGAATGGTTTATCGAATGCTAAGTGAGATGCAGGGAGTTCCCATTTTAAAATGTTCATGTTACATAAATATGATCAGTCATTGCCAGAAAATAAGCGTTGGGTGTAACCGTGTTATTGATTATATGATAATGAATATGTCATAACTGGAGTGTTATGCACATCTCTAGTCTTAGTAGAGGGATTGTTGGTTACAGTAATGGTATCGTACATACATGTGCATTTAATGTGATACTGTGGAAATGAAAATCTATGTACATGTATATGACATTTTGTATCCTCTAAACTATGCACTGTAAGTTTGACAGTGATAACCCAAGTTTCCATGCACCGAAAAGTAGAAATCTCAACAATTAGATACATGATGTATCTTGTGATCCGTCAACATGGTTCCTCCTGAGAATGGTCGCAATCCTTTGACAGATTATGCGTTGAAAGATAGAATGGGTTTTTGAGGCAACATTGATTGCAATGTTACATGTATTTCGATTGGCCCTGTCACAGATATCAGAAATGTAGGTCACCTTAATAGTTTGCCAATCATTTCAGGTATACAGTCAAAAGTGCATGAGGAGACCACTCAGGGGACAGATGAAATCTTGTCTATGATTGTGGACAGATGGTTACTATGGACAGGATTAGTGAGTGAAAAGGAAGAATTATAGTGAGGGACACCAAAAAAGTGGTCACATTGGGTAGATGGTCCATATGTAGAGATGGTCACTTGTACAGGTTTGACTGTATATACATATAGACACCTGTCTTAAAATGCCCACCTACAAGCCGCAATTGGCATAAACATTTTAGAGATTGCAGAAGGAAATGCAAACAAATTGAAATTTGGCAAGCCTCAAGAAACAGGCATTATGGATCAAATATTGCAGGAAACAGATCTACATGTAGAAATGCATGAAAAGTATTACGAGCGGTGATATTACTAATAACTTAAGAAATGGCTCGAGTCATTCTGTTTGAACTGCATTTGCCAACACAAAAATTTGATTCAGAATGACTTCTATGAATGACAGATGACTTTTCAGCCGTAAGAAATCGCAGCCACTACTATTCCCCCGACCGAAACCTCTGCTTGGAGAATAGAGCCATTGATTGCTTTAAGATATTGGAGGTTTCTTTCTGTTTGCCTTTTATCCTATTCCAGAGATAAATGCACATTATGTAATATAGACCAGATCCCATGATACATGTAAATGTTGCTTGTATTTTTAGATCGTAATAACTAATACTAGCAGCAGTAGTGTGAAAAAGAAGGGTGTAACACACAACGTAGTGGCTCTCGACTCAAGACAACTCCCCCTGTTTGATAAGTCACTGTTACCTTATTGTTGACGCTGTCTTCGTGTGAACTCAAAATAGCACGACTGAATAAAGACCACATCAACCAGTTTAGGTACTGCAAGTTTAAAGAGAACCACAGAGTTTTAATCACGGGTGTTGTTTTTAACCAGTAAGCTACAGAATCTGTTCTGTGTATAGATGGAATAGATCTTTCATCAGTTGCTCTGTTTATCAGTGTCTGTGGTCTGTCCTGTTAGCACCTTGAGTTCATGGAGAGTTGCCAGGTTGGCAGTAACCCACTTTTCTCCTGCCACTGGGTCAGGTGACACATCCTGACATATATTTCAGGGCCTTTGCTACAGAGAGAAACAAGGGTGCTGATAATGCGCCCCCTTACACTGGAGAGCAGATCCTCATGATCAGATAAGCATAAAATTCTGATTGAAATTTTGCCACTTTGGAAGTCTTAGAATGCCCAATTTTAACTTGAAACTCCACACTGTGGAAGGTGTGAAACCCCCCTTTCATACCATCCCCACACTTGGTCTATAGGGTAGATGTACTATTGTACATTAGTATAAAGAGTAGTCTTGAAAGTTAAGTATCAAAAATGAATAAAAGGCAATATAACCTCAGATAATAAAGGTGTGTTGTACTTCGCTTGATGTATTACTTGTTAATGTTAGCTATAGAATTTCAGACTGAAGTTCTTGAGAGAGGCACTAGGGTTTGTAAATACGTTTTCTGACATTCTACTTTATTTCATGTTGTCAGACAAAACTCTCCCTGTGCACCTAAGTTTTTAGGTTAGGTGCACCAGTGCACCTATAGCCAAAAATGACTTTCGAGCCTTGGTTATTAATGTGAAGCCAATCCCTTTGTCTTGCTCCAGGTGCTGCAACCATGGCAGCGGGTCCGTACAACTATTCCTATATTTTCAAGTACATCATTATCGGTGAGTACTGCAGGCACATTCAAACACCCTCATGTGATGTTTTTAAGTGGCTATACTAGATCTTGTTAGCAGCTCTGTGTACTGTAAATCTTAAAATGATTGCAGCGATTTATTTCTGCGTAAGCCGTTTTTTGCGTGGACCTCTCCAGTGCAAATATGCGTTTCCAATGTATTACAATGTCCTATGGAATTGTTTTAACTGCAAACTTAAACCAATGCAAAAACCTCATTTACGTTTCCCCTTTTACCAGGAAATTAAGTCCCTATGAAAAGAATTGAATTTACAGTAATATTGATACACCAATCTCAGCTGTCAATCAAGGCAAGTTGTAAGTTGTTCAACCAATAAGAGAGAGGCTACACATGTATATGTATGTACCTTGAGAATTTCTACATTTCTGTGTTTTGTATTCCAAAGTTTTGACAGCTATGTCTAAACTAATTATAATATTTGTTGCTTGCCGTTTTTGTCTTTCCAGGGGACATGGGTGTGGGGAAATCATGTCTGCTGCATCAATTTACTGAGAAAAAGTGTAAGTACAGCAACGATGATGTTTGTCCTTTTAATCAATATCTTGATGGGATATTATGGCAACTAGCTGTCACACAAAGATGAGAAAAATCAATTCCTGAGTTATCTTTGTGGAATATTGTTGTAACAGCCTGAAATATGAGAATGGGACAAGCTGTTTTATCAAATTTAGTAATATGTTTCATAGAACGTTTTTATGTGCCGTCACTGTACATAAAAACGTTCCTTAAAAGCGTTCTATAAAACATCTTGCTAAAACAGCTTGTCCCGTACTACAGTCAAACCTGTAGTACAATGTAGTGACCAACTCTACAATGAACATAAGGACCACCTGGCCAATGTCACCACTCTTGGACATAACCATTAAGAACTCTGTCTATTGTGACCACCTGTACAGGTTTTATCGGTCCCCTGAGTGGTCTTCTTGGGCAGGTTTGACTGTAAATTCTACACTGAGGTGCAAAATGCAGACTAATAAGTAGTAAAGCCATGTTGATTATATGGATAACATCCACACTCACATTGATTTTCATCCCTTTCCAAAAGAAAAAAGTTTTTGACCATACCGTAAGTCATACAAAGCAGCTGCAAAATGAGAAAATATATGCTGTAAAGTGCAAAATAAAAATCGGGAAACTGGTGCTAATGTCTTAGAATGCCAAAGCCAATTCAAAGAAAAAGATGTGAAAGAACAGAAATGAAAAATCTGTTATTCGGTATACCATACCCTGTGTGTTTAGTTTTCTCCATCCTTCCTGACCACGTAGATTTCATTTTTCATTTATTTCAATTATTTTTTATTTGCACGCTCGCTTCAGTTTTGGGGTCCCCAGTGGATGTTGTCCATATATCCTATCAAATCAACATGGCCTTATGATAAGAAAAAGACAGGTTGTGATTCTGTTCTTTTCCTGGTTCCCCAGTCATGGCAGACTGCCCACACACCATCGGTGTGGAGTTCGGAACCCGCATCATCGAGGTATCAGGTCAGAAGATCAAACTGCAGATCTGGGACACAGCAGGCCAGGAGCGGTTCAGGTACGGCGGGAGATGGAACGTCAAGACTCTCCCTAGAAATGTAGAGCAATGTGGTTCTTTAGATCTACAAAAACATGTTGCTGTACATTTCTAGGGAGACCTAGAGTCCTATCCTGGTATCCAAACTTAGCTGGAGAAGGAACGTCAAGACTCTCTCTAGAAATGTAGAGCAACATGGTTCTTTAGATCTACAAAAACATGTTGCTTTATATTTCTAGGGAGACCTAGAGTCCTATCCTGGTATCCAGCCCTAGCTAGTGAGACTCTTTATCCTGTACGCACGAAGAGGAAGAGACTCGGCAGCGATAGTAGGTTTGGATACCAGGCTATTCTGAAAAGGACCAAAAACAGACACCTGAATTTAAAAGTTGACAAAGTGGTGCTTAGATTGTAACAAGATGGTGCTGCACTATTAATCCAGTGCTTAGGGAGAGCCTTGAATTTACAAAGGACTCCTTCTGTTTCTATTCAAGGATGGTTAACTTAAAGGGCCCTGGTGTATGACATTGTGTAAATTCTTTCACTCCACTTCCAAGATCTTAAACAAGTTAAGACATCAGAGGCCCAACGTTTCAAGTACTGCTGTTAGGAGGAACATCTTTTCTTCTTAAGTTAAGGGGCCATGGTATATATGTTATTGTTTCTTTCTCTCCAATCTCCTTTGCAAAAATTCAAAAGAATAAAAACATCAGAGACCCATGTGAAGAATCTTACAGGAACTGTTTTAATAGATAGGAGTATAGGAGAAGATATTTTCTTACATCTGTATCAAGTGATGGCTGAATGGCCCAGGTGTATTTGACATTTTGCAAATTGTTTCTCTTCTCTCCCCTTCCAAAAAGTTGAAAGGGTGCAGACATCAGAAGCCCATGTCAAAAGCCTTACACTTTTACAGGAATGGTTTAGCTTGGACTTAAGGAATCTTTTCTTCTGTCTCTGGCCCTATCTCTTCTTTTACTTCCCTTGCCAAAGGTGTGAAAACATCAGAGGCCAATGTATGTCAAAAGTCTTACATTGACGAAACTCAGAGATCCCTGAAGACCACTGCTTCCTGAAACACAAATCCCATAGCTGAACATCCGCAGGGTTTGAAAGGACTTGCTGATGTCATTTTGGATGAGCCTCCGGAAAGATAGAGTCGCACAGATTGATCATTCGGACAAACTAGGACACATTTTTTAATAATATGGAATAACCTTTTTCTAACAAGTTTGCTAAGTGCAAGGCCAAACGATCATCTCTAGGCACTGAACTAGAACTAGACTAGAACAACATGTTTTGTCCCCATGTCAGAAATATTGTGATTGAGACAATAAGCTCAACTCACTAAGAGTAAGGACCAACCAATAGGATAAGCAGACGTTATGAAGGCTGCTCGGAAACATTCCCTACCCCTTTTATACCAGAGAGCTGGAAAATTAGTTACATACATTTTGCGTTGTGTATTTACTTCAAAAGTGCTGCATCTTTTATTGAAGGTTTTGTAACCCCTGTTTTGCCTGTTTGCAGGGCGGTAACCCGGAGTTATTACAGAGGCGCAGCAGGTGCCCTGATGGTGTATGACATCACAAGGTCAGAGGTCATCCATACACTTTCAGTTAGGAACAGGTCATCAAGGTCAATGTGGGGGGGTGAATATGCATATGCAGATAATACCAGTATAATGATTTGTACAATGATATGATCTGGTTTTTATTGATGAAATAATTATGTGTTTCCAGTGTGTTTTAGTGTCTTGTACATTAATAGATGTGGCCACTAGCTCCTGTAATTCTGGGGATTTAATGTTGGTTTCATGTACAGTCAAACCTGCCCAAGGCGACCACCCGGCGGACCGAGCAAAATCGGTCGCGATGGACAGGTGGTCGCCATGAAGAGGATTCCACTCACATGTTTCCAGGGCGAGGTTTTCAAATACAGTACGTAAATGGATGGAAAATTATGTGAATTTAGACAGCATGACCCCCACCAGGTTCAATTCTCATTTACAGAAAGATCCTACAAAAATTACATTTTCCGTTATCGTTGTAATAATTGTATACCGCTACATCGTGTACAAATTTTAGTCATAATTTTGCGTACAAAACAATGGTTGCCACGATGATCTCGCAGCGCCTTCCCGCATTCACACGTTACATTAATAGTACACACACACACGCACATCATCGAAGTTTTAAGGCTTAAGGCAAATCCCTAGAAAACACCTGCTGGTCCCAGCCTTTTTTGGGGCGCCGACCGCTGGATAAAAGGGTCAAAAAGTTTTCGATCTGACAACGAAAGATGAAAACGGAACGGTGTGATTTCGTCGCGCCGCGCCGCCAAGCTCTGTGCGACCGCATCGAAAGGTACATGTATGAGTCAGTGCAGCAGAACGCACAGCGTCCAATAAAGGTTTGTGAGATTCATGGAAATAAAAAGAAAATAAGAATATTAATTTTCATAAATAACTAGAGTATTCGTAAATGTTCATACACAAAAGCATCGTGTTTTAGAAAGGTCAGCGGTACGCCAAATCCGGGCCACGCCAAATCCAAGATGGCGTCAGGACCAAGGAACAACATTTCTCGCCCAATGTTTTGCCCGCCGCGAAGTCATTTTTCGGCGGAATTTAGTAAGATACAGACACATTTTTGTTGAAAATACAAGAAATAGATAATAATTTCTGTGAAATCTGACTTGCACTACGTATTCGTTTTGAAAATTGAGTTTAAACCGAACTGAGTTTTTCGGTAAACTATAAGATAACGATAGGCACAACAACATCACAAACATTTGTCTTAACAATTTGTTTATGAAGGGGGAGCGTTTTATTAAAACGCTTCATGGAGGAATCGATGCTATAACATTGCTATTCCATATATTTTGTCCTTATTTTTGTCCTTCAAAGTCTTGAAAACATTTCCGTGAAATCCAACAACAAAATGATCCGATGTCACCACACGCTTGAAAATTAGGCGACCGCTATGAGCAGGGATTGTGCTCTGTGCGGTCCCAATTCGTGGTGGTCGCGGTCGCGTTGGACGGGTGGTCGCCTTGGGCAGGCAGCTTAATGCTTGTGCCTATGGGGAAAATTTTCGGGACCGAGAAAAAGCGGTCGCCATGGCCAAGTGGTCGCGTTGAAAAGGTGGTCGCCTAGGCAGGTTTGACTGTACGTGGTTTTCGCAGTGACCGCTTTCCCACCAACTTACTATCAATGTTTCCATTACTGTTTAGTAATAGTAGTATGTGTATTCGGAACGCTTCATTTTTTCCATACCACGAAATAAAATCACCAAATAAGGCTTACAGTATTTTAAGAATTCTTGACATTTCAAGTTCCAAACAGTTAACCCTAAATGTTTAAACTTCTTGTTTTAGACGAAGTACATACAACCATTTGAGCAGCTGGCTCACAGATGCCAGGAACCTGACCAATCCCAACACGGTAAGCTGGTCACGTGATCTCACCTACAAAGTTTGGAGTTAAAGTTGACCCATGTTGTTACTACATCTCCACTTTGTGACCCCAAGCTTCTTAAATCAGATGGATCATACTACAGTGCTCATGCCATGACTGTTTCTTTTTTCCTCTTCTTACCTTTTGTCTTTTCTTCTCGGTAATCCAGTCGAAAAGATCTTATTGATGAGTGCCAGTGGTTTTTCCATAACTAGTTGATCTGAATTTGCATAAAGAATGTAGGGCAGTCTCCAGAATCCGTCCCTCCGTCCCGGGATGGAAATTTGCTTGTTGGGACGGAAAAAAATTCCATAAAAAAATCTGAACTTTGTCATACGAAATTGAAGAAAATATATTTTTGTGAGCTTAAAGTGACAGATCTAACAACAAAAATTAACATGGGCTCCCAAAGGTGTGAAGGAAAAAAAAAATTGTTTGTATTGCATACCCGGTAAACTGCATTAAGGCGTAACACACCAGGTTTGTACTGAAGAGTACAAGCTGCATATCCAGACAGATTTATATGATCCACACACACCGGGACGGACCCCTACTCTTTTCGATAAGTGTGTTGGGTTCTTTAACGTGCTTGAGTTGTGGCTCTCCTCAAACACGGGACCTCCATTTAACATCCTATCCGAGGGACGTCCCTAACCGAATCTAGGTACTCATTTTCACCTGAGTGAAGTGGGGAAAGTCGTGTAAAGTGCCTTTCCCAAGGGCACAACGTCAACGGGACAAATCAAGGAACCCCACTGGCCAGATTCGAACCCGGTATCTCTGGGTTCTGGGGCCAAACACCCTGCCACTATGCCACCGCGACGCCAATGTATAGCTGGAGACAGCCCTGATTGTGAAAAGTTTCCCAAATGTTTTGTTTATTTTACTATTTTTTAGTACCAGGTTCTTATAGTTTTTCTTCTCCACTTTTTTACACAGGTTATATTTCTAATTGGCAACAAATGTGACCTTGAGGCACAGCGTGATGTAACGTACGAGGAAGCCAAGCAGTTTGCGGATGAAAACGGTAAGATTGTCGTCCATATGGCCAAACTGAACACATATAAAAAACGTAGCCATTTAAGGTCATGTTTGGGTATTTAAGGTCAGTATCTCTAGTATAGGTATAGGTTTCATATAGTTGTGTCCAATTACACATCTTATGCAAGGGCTGTTACTCCGATGCAACGTTGACCAAAGAGGTTGAAAGAGACTCGCCGGCTGTAATAGGTTTGGATACCTGGCTATATACCGTAGGCGCATTATGTTCTGCCGATGTGTTGCCAAAATGTCTGCTGGGAAATGACTAGAATACAAAATTGTGTTTGATCATCAGATAAAGCCTTTAAGAACTTCAAAGACTCTCTCCATATTTGGGTTCAGCTTTTCTTATCTTTATTGTTGTGCTGGTATAACTGCCCCCTGGCGTAACACACCGGCTTTGCATGCACATGTCAGTGGCTGGTTTCAACACATTGAAAGACCTGTCACACCTGACCCTTTCATATCTTACCCCTGGCATTGCCTAGTACCAACCAGTTAGAACAGCTCACCTTGTTTCACTGTCAGTTCTTTTGTTTATCAGTGTCGCTATGATGAATTTGGCAATATTTCTATTAACCCCACAAAAGTAGAGTTTTTAATGTACAGCTGAATACATTGTATAACAAAACCCTTTCCCTCCTGTCTATATCAGGTTTGCTATTCCTAGAGGCCAGTGCAAAAACGTAAGTACTGTTTTTCTTCACTCTTACTTTCTAGCCTGCCAAAAAGTCCAAGCAAATTTAGCAGTTATCTGTACACCGCAACAACTAGCAACTTGCAGGTTAGACTGTTTCAAAAATTCAAAAAGATATTACTAACTATTAAAGGTAAACAAAAACTATACTGTGTTTTACTCAAATATATCATTTGGTGGGACCTTCTCCCAGCTGTTAGTATACATGTCTGAGGATCTAATATTTTCTTCCAACTTCTCTGTAGTGGAGAAAATGTTGAAGAGGCTTTCCTTGACACAGCAAGGAAGATATACCAGAATATTCAAGATGGCAGGTAAGTGATGTCTTTACGTTTTTGTTTTTTTAAGTTGTAAATTATACCATTGTGTTTTATCTCTTAAGTTTACATTAACTGGGACAAATGTGGAGACACGCCAAATGACAGTTACTCAAGCAATTGGATAAGATTTGGAAACTGTCAGACGTTTCAGAGAGCATTAACTGTCTTTCATCAGTGATTAAAGGGAAGGACTGAAGTAACCAGGTGAAGACATTTTTAGGATTGTTCAATAGAAGCCAAATTTCCTGAGTAACTGTCATTTGGCATATCTTATTACCTGGATGTCTAACCTTCATCAAGGTAATGTGGAGACATATCAGCTAGGCTAGAAAGACAAGTATCATGACATCTACAACTTTCATTACTACTGTAGACATTTTACCACATTTAAAAGTTGAGTACCTTGCAGCATCTTAAAAGTTAACACAGCAGTTTCCTTTTCAATTTTCCTCCAGCCTGGACCTGAACGCAGCAGAGTCCGGTGTCCAACACAAGCCATCGTCACCCCGCGGCACACAGCTCAGCAACGACCAGCCCGCCAACAAGGAAGGGTGTGCCTGCTAGAACCAGCCTCGCTCCCAGCCCATGCTGCTTCTGGCACTCTTTCCCAGGGGTTCACTAGACCACAACGGGGGGACGGGGAAATCTCTGTCCGAAAGTACAGTCAAACCTGCCTAAGAAGACCACTCAGAGGACCGATAGAGTCTATGTGGACCTAACGTCCTACCTAAGTCCCTTGACCTCCAGGTCGTTGGGGGGACAAGGTAGACATGAAGATAGACAGCTGTCTCCAGACTCATCTGTCTATGTGGTCACTATATAGACAGGATTCTTTTAGAATGCTTGTGTCCATGGGAAAAATCATCTACCGGTAAGGGACCACCAAAAAGTGGTCACATCGATCCTTATGTAGAGTTGGTCACTTGTACAGGTTTGACTGTACAACATAGGATACCCAATTGGCAAACCTGTAACCAGGGGAAAATCTCTTCATTGTACAAGTTGTGGAGCGTTAAAGATTTACTGATTTTAAATTTCGTTTAAAGGGTTATTTAGCGTCCTAGGAAATATGACAAATTTTTGATGAGGGATACAAAACTGTAGGGAGAAGATTTTTTTAAACATTGGGGTCTTATAAAGCACATGTGAATTATATGAACAAAATGATGGAGGTCTATCTGTTGCCTTTACTGTCATGTTAATGTAAATGTGCAGTACAGTATTTACACTTCCAGTTGAGATTCATGGACCAAATGTTAAGACTTTCTTCATGATAAGCATTTACCAGGAGGAAAGCAATGGAAACACAATCTCAGCTTGAGAAAGTAATATGATTTTAAAGGATTCCATGTCCCAAAAACTTTTTCACAACCCTTTGTTGCTCTTTGGTATGAGCTAACTTCTTCAGATGGGGGATATATGTAAGATCACCAAAAATTTGTGACCAATCAAAATAATCTCTATCTGGTCAAGTTTGCATTGAAGTGTTGAATTGATAGACATCACACGCTTGCTTTTTGCTGTAGTCTATCATACTAGATGTCACTTCCAAGCAAATTCTTTGAATCAGATGTTCCTCTGACCAGCTAGCAAAGGGAAATACATTCGTACTCTCCAATTTGTGCGGCAAAAGTCTTTGATCAATCTGTAAATGCTGTGGTCTAGTGAACTACCTTCCTTACATCCAATCTCAGAGATCGCTGTACAACTTTACTCTTGATTCGTGGCTGAAGAATGTGTAACATGTAATATTTATCGGGGGAGGGGGGCATGAGACTGTAGTTAATCAAAGCATGGGCTGTACATTGTACGTTAGTCGAGTCCTGTCTCCTTACAGAGAAATTTCATAGGTCGTGTTATGTCTATTGATAAATGCCATCACAATATAGTAAGGCCACCAATTTTTGCAATTATTGATTCTCCACCTTTTATATGTGATATTAAAATGCTATCTAGTATCAGCTGGGTCAGTTTGATGTTATAATTTACTTTTTGTCTTTTTGCTTCTGTGAAAAAATCAATTGTTAAAATTGGTATGGCCAGCGTATGTCACAATTGTTTCATTGACTATGTGCCATCTACCCGGTCCACCCCCATGCCTACAATGGGCAGAACCAAAACAAATTTGATAATAGGAATTTTTGAGCATGTATTAATCGATTAATCTGACTTTGTAAATTTTGGATACACCAAAGTGTTAAATGAACTCACAAGAATTGTTTGTTTTTGAGATGCTTTCATGATGATTTCATGAAAACATTCATAAGTTTCACTCATGCTGAGTCAGTTTTCAACATGCAACAGAATCAGAATATCTCCTAGTCTTCGTTTCGAAACCAAAAAAGGATTTGACATTATTGAAACTCTGCCCAGATACATTTGTCCCTAGTGTGGAAGGGAGGGAAGGTGTTTTTAACTGTCATGTTTGTTTTGTCTCTGTATTAAATGGTAAAAGGTCCATGCTATTCCATGTGCTGCAGCCCGTTTTACTACGCTTCCAGTGTTTGTTTGCTATTGTTTCAAGCCGTGATAGAGCACCATTCAATTTACGATTACAGCTTGGCAAGGTTGGTAATTTCAAGATGCCCTTCCAAAACGTAACGAAATTATCAATTTAAACATGGCTATGGCCACACCTTTCGTATCAAACTCAGTTGTTTTTGTGAAAACTTAACAAAGCCGAAAGTTCTTTGACAACGGTTTATACATTTGCCAGAAGATTGTACGGTCATTCTCCCATTTCAGGACATGTGAAGTTGTGGAAAACCGGCACATTGTGTTTCCATCTCAATATTTTCATTTCTTTGAATATCTTATTTCAGGAAGGAAATTTTAAGATATGGGCTGACCTGACTTGTTATGCAGAGTCATATATATTGAATCTGAGTGTACAAATGTAGTTGACATGTATCTCTACTGGAAAGTGTAGACCAATCCCGGGGAGCACTGCACTATGGGATAGCTGGGCCAATAGGGCGTGGTCATGAGGCTGGGAAGTGTGACTGTAACGACGTTCCTGTCCAAGGTTGTAAATAGAATTACTATCAAGCATTTACTATACGGTCAAGGTCGATGTTGGGTAAAATTATGTATTGATTTAGCATTGATAAACTAAAGGTTCTTTTGGAACACACTGCTTTTGATGTAAGCAGCTCAAAGTTTGTGGCAAGCTTGAAGCTCTCACATGTATGTGTGCACTGTAGGGGGGCTGGTTAAGAGGTTCTCGTTAGGTGGATGAATTAAACAAAAATACTTAATTCAAACCTTACTTAAGCAACTGAATAAGATTTGTACATGTTCAGACGTTTCAGAACTTATCCAGTTGCTTGACTAACTTTTGTATTGAGTATCTTATTACCTGAATGTGTAATAACCTACATGTACAATTTGACAAATAATACAAAATTAATGTTTGTATTTCTGTTCAAATTAGCCTGGGTACCAACCAAGTTTAATTTTAGGTTGCTCCCCTGGTACACTCTCACCAGTGTACAAGGGAAGCAAGCGTAATACTAAGAAGGATGATACCCAGGCTCCATGCAGATACATGTACTCATAAAAGCAGCCCACTTTTACTGTTTCAACATCTCACCCACTCAGATGGTTGAAGCAAATCTTTTGCCCCAAGTTTTTAGAAGAACATAGACAATAGACATGTGCTCAATACACAAGTGGCTTGGTATACTGTAGACACTTCCAAATTGAATGTATTTAGCTAGTGAAATGCTGGTAATCTGCTCTTAAAGCCAGTTATCTTTTACATATCCAGGAGTCAATGATAATAAATGTAACATTGAAGGGGTTGTCATGGATAGCTTGCATAAAAGTCATGTTGAAAATCTATAATAAAGTTACAGGAAAGCAACAATGATGAAAGAAGTGTCATCCCTGTTTTCTGTTTACTTTTTGACATTGTTGCTAGGCAACATGGGGTGGGAGGGGGGCATGTCTTTTTTTTTCAAGAGCAAATTTGTTTCAGGGACTTCTATGCATTGAATTAAAGTTCCAGCTGTATAAGTTTGTAAAAGATGGCTGGCATTGAGACTAGAATACCAGACTTGTAACTTTTTTCGCACATTTGTTTATACACAAAAATGGTGTACAAAATTATCATTGTGTTATAAATGTGAATTAGCTGGACAGTTTGTATTTTTTGGCGACATAAACTGCACCATTAGTACATGTAGTGCTGCCATTGCTCTTGCATCTATTGACTTTAGTAAGTCGACTTATATATCCTTTTGATTTCCTCCTTATGCTATGTAACTACATGTACAAGGAACTTTGATTTTGAATGATGGCCATGTAACGGTATATGTAGGTTTGGGAACTTGTTAAATCAAGTTTATGAATATCAAGATTCCATCTGTTAAATTCAGTATTACCAACTCATCACTACTGTACTGTCACAGTGATAACTGATAAAGCAATTAATGTCAACTTTCATATATTCTGCCGGGTACCCTAAGACGGCCACAATAGTGTTACCAAGGCCTCAAGAACGTCTTGAACACTTAACTTAGATATCAGAAGTTTGCATACCTTGGGGACACCATGTGGCCTTAGAGTTTCCTGTGCAATTATGAGTGTTGGCATTATTGTTTTATGTATAGGCTGGGTACAATTCTTACCTTGTGTTCAGATTCTACTTTGGGCCAGGTCTGTATAAGTTTATAACAGTCGTAAGAGAATAGCATCATATGTGATTTGACATGGTCGGATAGATCATGTCACTGTGCAAGAAAAACAGTGATGGCCCCAGTATTGTTCCCTGGGGTACCACAATTCAATGTGACTCTGAATGTACAGAAGCTTTTGGTTGTAATCGTGCAAATACTATTGTCCTTTAATACTTTTAAAGTTCCCTTCAGTTTGTACACCTTTTCTGTGTTCCTCTAAGAAATGTATGTAAGGAATGAATAAAGTACAAATCAACTCATTGTTTCATGGCAAGTGACTTTTGACTGTAACGTTACACTTTTCTGCACAAAACTTTTCAAAAAAAATGTTTTCAATAGAATAGTGACATTTTTGTAACCAGTTTGATCATTTGGTCTTTAAAAGTGGTAAGATTGAAATTACAATTAATTTTTCATGCGAAAATTCAAACGTAAGATCACTGCAAACGTTATTTGTGAGTCTATGGCATTGTTTTTCAAACAGGGAGAACGCATGAGCCAATGCCAGAATGTTGCTCTTCCAATTCGCCACACTAGGGGGCGCTTTTCATGATCCGAATTTTCCCGCCATTCTGTGACCCCATCAGTAAAAACATCATGGCGCACATATGACGATATTTTCGATGATCCAAACATTCTGACTTGCTTCCTTATCTCCCAAGCCAACGATCACGTACTTCTGCATCAAGGGTATGTACAAACCTACCTCAGCTACATTTAGGTTGAGTAGATTTTGTAGGAAGTGTTGTTATTTCACCAGCAGCGCAAGAAAAGGGAGAAAGTGTACATGTCGATTTACTAAAATGAAGGGGGAGGGGGGCGACGATATACAGCCAGAGTAAAAAGGAACGGTTGTTCAAATCACAAAGGTAGACAGACCACCAGGGTTCTTACCTGGTGCGAACGTTTGGCAAAACAGGAAATCATGGTTAGGGACGGCAAAGCTCGGTGATAGGTGGGGACATAATTTTGAAAGTTGCAGTGGAGGGTAACGTTATATAAATAATATATGAACCAAGCGTAACACAGCACGAAGAGACCACGTCTAGTGGTATAATAGACGTTAAACAAGGACAACAACAACAACATAATATATATGGGGTTGCACTCAGTATGACTATGAGGCAAGCAAAAATTATGCATTTCTGTCTCTGTGTGTGTCATGGAGGGGTATCTGCGTGTGTGTTTCTCATTATACCCAAATATATTATTATTTGCATCCTCAGTGTTGCTTTTTTGTTGTCTGGGACTGTAGGTTTTTCAAAGCAGTATGGGTAAGGGGGTGAAGTCTGCTATGTTTTAACTGTTGTGCCGTGATTGTTGATGTTATTCAGATGGACAAGAGTGGATCGACTCGACCCAAGGGAAGCCCGAATGAGGACGTCAGTCCTGGCAGAAACAGTCCCCGTAAGAAACAACCTACCTGTCATTTCCCTGGTCATAATATGAATATGAATCTGAATACAATCAGTATAGCCGATATAACCACCCTACGGCGTAACACAGCAAATTTCTTTTTTCTTTGGCAGCAGCTGGTTATATTACACTGCATTTATTTGTGAATAATGATTTATTTGTAAGGCCAATTTTGTTAGCCTTGACTCTCGAGGGTTTATGTACTAGTACATGTACAGATTAATTACAACTTACGGGTTTGGATAATACATATTAAGTATTCCTGGTGCATAGGCTGAAAAAAATTATAAGGCTATAAAAAAAGTTCAGATGTGTCATTGACTTATTGTGTTTAAACAACCTTCTAAAGTTAGTAGTTATTATTATTACAGAATCAAATACTGATACCAAAAAGTTTTAGTATTTTGTTAACAATAACTGTTTAATTCTGTTAACGTTGCATTGAATGTGATAGATGATTGTATTCAAATTTCACATCTTCAATCTTGCGTGATACTTTCTTGCACAGATCTAGAAAGATTGATGGATCCTTTGATGCCCGGTAAAAACCATGCCTCAAAATGCATATATAATGATTGTAACAAACCATTGATATTATACCATCTTTATTAACCTATTTTGGAGTTGGGAAAACGTCTCTTCATAATGTTTGGAAATTTGCCCCTGAAGGTAAAGTCCAGAAGAAGTCTCGGCCGTCTGGCTCTAAGAACAGGTCCAAAGTGTTGCGTAAGACTAAGACAAGTAAGAGGCCTCTCAGAAGGAGAGGTAGGTTGGTGTGTTTTGGATTGAATCCTGAGTGGTTTGGTGTGCAACTTTAACAAAAAGTTACATACTGCTGCTATGGACTCTACGTTGAGTTTGGTTTGCAGTGAAGGTTCATACCATAACAACTTCGTCATTTTTGCAAGGGAAAGCAATCGGTAATTGCTACACTAGAAGCAATATTAATTGATCTATTAACCAATTGGCAATAATCCTTGCAATGCTAACAGAATTGCAGATTGCTATTCTTGAGAATGACAGCAGCTGAAAGGAATGATTGGCATCGTTTTGGAAAGTCCGGTGAAACAGAAAGTTTGAATTTCCAGATATGAGAAATCCTGTGGTCCTGATGAAAGAGGATGAGCAAAACATTTTACGAAAAAAAGAAAGTCAAGTGGACTGCAATAAACTTAATTCTGAAATGTGAAATCAAAATAGCTACAGAGTGGGAATATGAAAAAAATTAATGCTACAGACTAAGTGGGAATATGAAAAACAATGTGAACGGTGTGGTTCTAACTTGCCCTTTGCAAACTGTTCCCCAGAAGCAAATTGATCTTTTACCCCAAAATGCACATATTTTATGCAAGAGATGCATATAAACATTACATAGGAATCAAAGGCTTAAGAATTGTTGCTGTTACTGTTGCAGGTAAGATGATCCAGCCAGCCTCCTCATCCATTCCCTCATCACCTACAAGGATGAAGGCATTCCCACATGGTAAAGGCACACTGTTTCTTTCTGTTGTTATGGTTAAGGCACTGTCTATACACGTACTTCGGTACAGTTTTATTTTTCCTTCGAATAAAAACTCTAACTTCATGATTGAAAGAATGATATTTTATAGGCAAACACATCAAACTTTTATTCACTTCAAAATTGGTTTCATCTTTCGGTCAGCAATTGCCATGCAGTACTGGTGTGGACAGACAGGGGGCATCCTTTCATTGTAACATTGGCTCCTGTACAGCTTTCTACAGTGCAGCTACATTCAGGGCTGGAAATGCTTTTATCTACATGTAAACACCTGCACTGTTCCATGCACCAATGCAGGTGAATTGCAGATAGATATCAGAAATAGGCACGGCTTCAATACCTGCACTAACCTGCATGTGTAGGTGGTATACTAGTACATGTACATGTATTTCAAATGCTATGCAGGTTTGGACAAGTTTTTAAAACTTCACTTGCCTTATAGGGCAAATACATAAAAAGATCTACTTCCCCAGCCAACTTTTCACTGGCCTGAAATGTGAATGACATGCTGTATTTCTATGCTTTTTTACTTGCAGCTAGGGCTTTTATCTTTAAGCAATAAAAACAGACAATCTAGACAAACTGGTAGACTTGTGGATAACGATATTTCAAAGAGGGTGCTCTTATATTACATAGGTGTCCAAAAGATTGCACTTGTCCAGGAGGACATCCACTTCCTTGATCAGTGGTTTCGCTTGCCAGGGCAATCTTGCAAATAGACTTATGTTATATTGTCCAACCCTGCTATGCCAAATAAGTTATAACCTTGTAATTCTTAAATCACAGGAACCCCAAACAAGTCTCCCCCTGAGACACCCACCAGAATGAAGGCCTCACCTTCCAGAATCAAGACCTCTCCGTCTTACGTCGAGAAGAAACAGAGACACTCGTCCCCACAGATCACCCCCAAGAGGGAGAAGGTCCCCTACAACGTGACTCCCAACTGTAGCAGCGGCTTGGAGATGTCTCCTCGGAAGGACTACGTGGTCAGTCAAGACGTCCTGGCCAGGTGGACGGATGGGCTGTTCTACCTGGGGACGGTCAAGAAGGTGAGGAACAAGAAACTCCTTTTCTTTGCAGTGTCTTAAAGTTAAGATATCCAGGCCCACATGTCTTTTTTCTTTAGGTTTGATGTATATCTTGGATGATGAACTTTTCATATGTTGACAATATCTGTAATGTGAAACCTTTGGGAAATACTTGCTCTGTCCCTAGTCCACTACTAGATGCTGCGCTGAGCGACCAAAGATTTGAGAAATCGCTCAACAAATGTTACTAGTAGAGAACAAATTTACTTACGTTTTGTGTGTGTTTTTGTTAGGTCATACCTTGACGTCTTGCGTCATGTTCCAATCATAAAATCAAGGGTTACACAAATCCAATTTTGGTTGCTTCTTACTAATCTTAGCAATTTCGCTTTCTTGTGGAAAAGGGACCTTAATTAGTGAGCCAAATATAACATAGATAGACTACACAAGTAACCACATTGTATTGTTACTTACAGTTATTCTGTTGATGAATGTTATGTTAACAATATCTTACTTGAATGTGAGACCTTTGAAATATCTGCCTTGTCTGTCTAACACTTAGGGAACTAAATCTAACAAGAAGGCCCAATAGATATACATATTGTTTCAGCATAACACATCTGTACTCATCTATTGTTGTTGTTTTTGTTGTTGTTTACTTAGGTTGATGAGAAGTTGGGCCGATGTTACATCCTGTTTGAAGACCAGTCCTCCTTCTGGGTCATGTTCAAGGATATGATGGGGAGTAAGTAAAGAAATAAGAAATAGAAAATATCATTTCATTTTCTGTGTAGAGTATAAAACAGAATTTTTCCCATTTGATTTTTATGTACGTACATGTAAATATTTGGGATTTGCAAATGACCAGGCTAATTGTATTGAAGTCAACTTGACCCAAACCTTGTCTCTTCCAAGCCTGATGTTGTTCTGTATGTTTTGTCCTTTTCCCAGGTCCCAACTACAACACAGAGTTGACCTGTACCCTGTGCAGTGATGGAACCTCGGAGGAGCCCAACCAGATAGTCATCTGTGATAGATGTGGACAAGGTATGGATGTTAACACATGTCTAATTCACTTTGATTCTTTGTACATAGTTTAGTCCCGTATATAGTCCCGTTTAGAACTTTTGTTACGCTTCTCCAGTGGCTCAAGGCTTCATCAAATTGACTGTGTTCCAGGTTACCATCAGTTGTGTCACCAGCCCCCTATCCTGGACAGTGTGTTAGAGCCGGAGGTGCAGTGGTTATGCAGACAGTGTATCTTTGCCAACTCTGTTAAGGTAAATTTGATTGTCTAAAAGCTGTTTAAAAAAATCTTTATACGGGTAGTGAGAACTGTCCTTTAGTTGGTTTCCAGTGTATCAAAGACGACATGATGTATGTGGACCCTTTTTAAGGCTCCAATACATTCTGTCTCAGAAATATGCTCACATTGGAACAAACCAATATTGATTACTTTTTGTGATAGAATTTGTATATATTTTCAACAGTTAGTCAGTTTATTGAATAACTACCATGAATAACTACCATGACAGTTCAAGAAAAACATACTCTTTGTTCCTTTCTTACAGAGAGGGGGTGCTCTGAAGAAGGGTCCAAACGGTAAGTTTGTGAGTTCTTTCCAAGGCTGCAGGAGCTGGTGCAAAAGTGCAGCAGCCCCACCTTGCGGACGTTGTGAATATTGCAGCATTCAAATTTACACTTTTTTTCAGTAGACATGTATTACCAACTAGATATGTAAGCAAATATTCTCACTAGATGGTGCTGCATTCGTAGTAAAATTGATTAGAGAAATATATGATGTACACAGTTATTAAGTGTTCGTGTATGTTAATTAACCTGTTGATCATGTACTCTTGCAGCTAAAGCGCTTCAACAGATGAAATTGGCGCTTCCTTATGAAGTAAGAACTACAACATTAATTATTATTCTTTTCTGGAACTTACAAATGGATATAACTATAAGTACACATAGATAGATATAAATATAGACATTTGTAGTAAATTGTCATATACATTTTGCAATCTTTATTGACACAACACCAATATGATATAAAACATTTTGAAATTTTAACATTTGTTCTTGGCTTTTTGATTTTTTTGTTTATTTCAATACCCCTCAGCCAAACAGCTAGTCTTGTAGGATTCAAATAAAAACTTGCACAAGTCACGATGAAAACATACAGATAGTAATGATATTAACAAACCTTAATTATGAGACGACTTAACTTATATAGAAACGGTGGATGAATATTATCAAGTTAGTTTTCCTAACAGAACTGTTCCTTCGTGCCAGACGTGCCCAGGCTGCCATGCTCTGTCCCCCATTAACCTGTACACAGCCCTGTTGTCCCAGATGAACATGACATCACAGGCAGGTCCTCCTCACTGATGTAGTTCTGTTTATACTGGTTTTAAGTGCAGTAAAGGTTATTTTGGTACAGGTCCAAAATACCGGGACATCAATGTACCTGTATTGTGTCCAAATAGACAAGCATCCAAGTTTATACTTATTCAACTGTTAATTCATGTTCCTGTCACCATTGAAGACCACAGGTTACCTTGTGAAATTGTTCAGGTACAGGTACAGGTCCTGTATCTAAACCACTGTACTGGTACCTGTACCTGTACTAATGTTATGTTTAGGTACGCAGCCCTAGTTCTGTTGGTTCCAGTTCCAGTTACTTGCAAAACTGACATCTTACCAGTTCCAGTTGGTTTCAAGCTTACCACAAATCTAACCATCCTATGTTTAATACCCTAACTACTAATCCTTTAGTAATAAAAAAAACTATTAGTATTACGTTGTGAAGTGAATCATGCTTATTGTCATGATTTGTGTTGTTCTTGTCCACCAGTTGTCTTCCCTGTCGTGGGATTCCGCCCACCGGACCAATAAGCAGGAGTGTTACTGCTACTGTGGAGGTCCAGGAGAGTGAGTACTGTGTCTATTGCAGTCTTGTCTCTGCATTTTTACCCTGTTTGTTTGCTTGCATGTGTATCCAGCAGAATAACTTAAGAACGGAGAGATTGCGATGACATTTGGTGTGTGCGAAGGTGTTGTGAACCTGATGGTCAAGGTTGAATTTGGGTCTCCTGGTGGCCTACCTTGGCGTTGCAGTAGAACTTCCGTTTTTTGTATCTTCTGCTATGTACATGCTATGGCCTTGTTATCTATTGGTTTTGCTGTGAAAGATGCATAGCCAGGGCTGCCCGACTACATGTACATGTAGTCAGTGGATGTTACAAAGGGCTAGACCTAGCCCTGTAGACAGGACATTACAAAATGTGGATTTAAGAATTTTCTTTTAATTCTTCACAAAGGAATAGACAGGAAAGTGTTGGAGCAAAGAAAAAAGGTGGTGGTGGACATGGAAAAAAAGTCATGGTTTTTTTTTTTTTAAATCTACTAGTAGATTGAGCAGAACAAATAATGATACCTTGCCTGGTACAAACTTTGATTGCTTGTTATTCATATTCTTGCATGTTGATACATTCTAGATCAGTCTGATGCTCCCTGTCCTGACTTCTTGTCTGGGTTGTGATATTGACAATATTTGTTGTGTCCTCATCAGTTGGTATCTCAAGATGTTACAGTGCTCCAGATGCAGACAGTGGTTCCATGAAGGTAAGGTTACATCTTATGTACAGTTAGAAGACGTCAGAAGAAATGTTCCATTACAGCCGAAACATAGTTTAAGCAGATCTATCCCGTCCAGTTTGTAGTAATACTGATGAACTCAATGTGTAGATTGTGTGTAGTACAAGTTTGTCTGATATGCTTGAAAAGTTAGTCCTCAGTGTTTCTTTTCTTGCTGTCTTTAGCCCATGCTGTTCTAAGCCATGAAATCTAACTAACTAACAGTAGTTGAAGCTAATCTACCTCTGTTTTAAACATGATGGACATCTTTGTGTAGATTTTTACCCTGAGTGTTTGTTTACTAGCACGTGTGCAGTGCCTAGAGAAACCCATGCTGTATTTTGCCATGAAACTGAAGATGATATACACAAGTCATGTACCTTTGGCTTTAAACTATTGATTAAAGTTAAAGCAATACTGAACATTATTGTCTGTGTGAAGTTTTTAACCCGGAGTGTTTGTTTGCTAGCATGTGTGCAGTGTCTAGAGAAACCCATGCTGTATTTAGCCATGAAACTGATTGCAGAAGATAATATACCTCTGTTTTTAAAGTTAAAGCAATACTGAACATTATTGTCTCTGTGTAGTTTTTAACCCTGACTGTTTGTTTTCTAGCATGTGTGCAGTGCCTAGAGAAACCCATGCTGTATGGAGACCGGTTTTACCTCTTCGTGTGCTCTGTGTGCAACGCTGGGCCAGAGTACCTGCAGCGCATGGAGATGAAATGGTAAGTCTATGCCACTTATTACTCCGCAAAGGAGGTCAGTGACCTCTGACTGGATTATTGTTTTTTGGTCTGCGTTTGTGTGTTTGCAGCTATAGCTCAAAATCCTTTTGATGGATTTGTTTAGATTTTGGCCTGTCAGTAGTCATTGGGGTGCCAATATATGCACAGTAATTTGGGACACCCTAGCAGTATTTTCAGGTTTTAGAGAATTATACAAAATGTAGATCGACACCCCCATCTTGAAGGTGTGGTACAGTCCACATCTGTCATATTGGAGCTTTCGTTGGCAGGGGTCAGTTAACTACTCTCCAAGCAGAGGTTAGGCTCTTGGTTGTTTTAGATCAGCTGTCACTTATGATAATAAAGAGTCATTGGTAGTCCTTCGAAGACGAAGATGACTGTCAGTGTGTTGCTCATTCACGGGGGATGTGCCCTCATGTGGCTTCTCAGTCCGAAGCTTGAGGCACACAGCCGTCCACATGTTGTGCACTGGTGGTCCGCTGTCTGGACCGCTGTTGCTGCTGCCCTGTGGCGCTTGGCTCTGGCTCTTGTTTTTCCCAATCTCCATCATTTTTTACAAAATCTTATCGCCAAATGGCAGGACAACAGATATTGCCATTTCAGCAGACATCTTGATAGACAGAAATGGCATATCTTTTGACATGAATGTGTAAAAGATTTGATCAAGATTAGGTTAAATCATACCAGAGGGTGAGAACAAGCTTGGTAGGGGAAAACTCAAGCGGCTGATAAAGACACAATACTGCTTGTAATATGCTTGGTATATTTCCCCAAGGAAGGTACATTGTATGTAGTCATCAGGAGCAAGAAAAAGGTTGACAGAGATAAAGGATATGTTGTATAACATAGATGGTTTATTTCATTGTTTTAAGTCAACATGACATCCCAAAGTCCATATAGCATTCAGCAGTTCCAACAGTGGAACTTTGTTCTGTTCCAACATTCTGAACTTGCTTGTAATTTCTAATTTAGGCGGACTTTAGTTTACACTTGTTTTTTGAAACTGTTGTACTAGACATCGTAGTCTACCGGGTACTTGTCTTGTAGACTTAGTCTACAGCTCTTTTGATTTCTGAGTGTAAAAGAAATAAAGAAAAGTCTACTGATGAGTAAAGAAGTGTACAATGTACTAAAGCCTCAGAGCTGTAGTCTAAGAGGAGTGGACTTGAATGTCTAGTAGAATAGTTTCGAAAAACAAATGTAAAGTCTGCCCTAAAGACACAGGACATTTTTAACCACGGCTGCAGTCACTGTTAGTAAGATGTTAGATAAAGTTTAGTTTTGACATCTTTGCACTATACATTATTCATTCATTAGTGATATGTTACCTTCACAGACAATCTTCTGTAGGTTGATTGATCATTGTGTAGTACATGTACATCCGGGATGATTTGTCCTGTGTGTTATTGCAGTGGGACTGAAACATAGACTTTGTGTCTCAGTCTCTTTCTGCAAATGGCCTCTTGGTTACTGTTACATGATTTTGTTTGATGAATCTTTATAGACAATATTAGGCTCATGAGGATCATTAATAAATTTTATAGATAATGAGTATCCATCCCTTCTGCCATGACAACATTCATTAAACTAACTCAGAAGTATTAGATCGATGACAGCACGGAACAATTTGCAGGCTCAGAAGAAAAGCTGAAAACTTATACTTTAAGTTATATTACTTTTCTAACCTGCTCCCTACTGCCCAACTCTGTAACCAACAGGGAATTGGGTGCCAAACGGCTACTTCAGAGTGCGAAACGTTAACGAGACTTCCCTTGAAGTGAAATATATTCATGTCTTTCATACTTAATTTGCATTGATAAAGGTCCTCTTCAGTTTTGAGAATTGTTTTCTCTTTACTGCAACAGAGACAGTGGCACTCAATCAGTTCACATTTGTATCTTGTATGAATTTTCCACTGTCGTTAACGCTTGAGTATTGAAGCACTGGTACTCTATTACTTGTGTAAGTACGTATATTGCTGTATCATTGTCATAAATGATGGTGACACACAATGTACATGTATGTACATAATATGTTACAATGCAAGTACCCATCTTTAGCAGTGACAGTCCACAAGTCATTTTCATATTCATTGTACATTTAGATACATATATGTCAGTCTGTATTGCTAGACGTGTTTCTGGAATAGCATACATCAATACTTCATGTACAGTTTAGTCTTATTATAATCATTACTTCCTTTAATATCTCTGAACAGGTCCTGTACACAACATTTTATATATCATCATCATCGTCGCCGCTTTCATCTGTCGACGATGCGGGCCACCACTGCTTTCCACGCACTTCTGTCCAGTGCCTGCCTTCTCACTCCTTCCCAAGTGAAGCTCAGTTCCTCCAAGTCTCTCATGACAGTTTTCTCCCATGTTATCTGTTGACCTCCCCTCCTTCTTTTCCGCTGTGGTACCCAAGCATTTTATATATAGTCATATGACATAATACATCAGAGAAATTTGCTTTCATTGATACTTTTAAAGACATCATCAAGAGTTAGTAAACAGATTGATGCAAATATGTAATCATAATGCTTTCCTTTTTTGAAAGCCTCTTTAGGCTTCTCTTTGCCATGGTCATTATCATGATATACATCCCTTCCCATGTGTAGAACTGATATACATGTAGGATACAGTATATCAGTTACAACAATATTCAATGGGAAGAAAATTAAGGCTGTCAAGGGCTGGTAAATCATATTAGAAGGCAGCATCTTGTAAATGATGGTTATTCTAGAGAAAACAAAGAGAAGTAGCTCTTAAAAAAAGGGAATTCTCACCCCTCTTCAATGTTATGTATAGTTAACCTTGAGGGTATTGTACAGCATTGCATTTATGCTGATTCCGCCCTTATTCACTTCAATTTCTTTCACATTCTTGCCGTTCCAGAATTTTGGTCTGTCCCTGTGTAAGGGCTATGATTATTGATGGCAATTATCATATTCTATAGTTTCATGTTCATGTACCCCCTCATCCATAGTCTACAGTCTTTCGTTGTCCTCTCCTACTGTCTAAGCATTATTTCACACAGGAGTAGGCTCTGGACTGGAGGCCTTCTCTTTCCTCACAGCTTTCCACCGCGTGAACATCTCCTTATAGGCAGCCTGGAGCTGCGAATTCATGAAGCCATAGATGATGGCGTTTAACCCGCTCTCTATCAGCGCTAGCCACACGGTCACCACGTGCACCCACCCCTCCACGTGTCTGTACGTCGCCACGAGCATCCCGACGGCGTACGGTCCCCAGCACGTCACGAACACGATCAGGGCGGCAAGCAGCTTCTTCCCGAGCCGCTGCTTGTCGGCCTGGTTGGAGGACATGCTGGAGGGAAAAAAAGTGATCCAGTTTAGCTCACTGAAGAGTTCATAAGATTCAAGACTTCCACTGGTCGTGACAGAGAAGACAGATGCTTTGTACTGTATTTACAGGTTCATTGTACCGGGAGAATTCCCCTAGCTCTTTTCAACAAGCACAATGACTAGTGGACTACAGCTTAGAGTCCCGTCCAAAGGACATGTCAGTTGAGCGATACAGAAGGAATCAAAGTCACAGATTCTAATTCCAGAGGCAGGCCACTTAACTTTAAAACTTAAAACTTTATTGTCATATCAGCTTGGCATTCTCTCAGAAAGAATGAATAACGCAGATTCACAGATCGTCTTTTCTAAAACCTTATCATTGTTGAAATAACAATCAAGATTACACAAGACAGTTAAAAATGAACATCACAACGTGACAACATATAGTCTCAAGAGTTTTGCGGGCATTGAATGTACTGCAATGGAGTTTGCATGCTACCTACCTGGAGACACTGCTGCGGCGCTGGTTGACGCGGTCCTGGGTCCTGTGCACGGTCCAAAACAGCTGGATGTAGCACTTAGCTGTGACGGCGAGTGGGATGATCGTCCCGGCGATCACGATGAAGATGGTGTAGGGGGCGGCGCCGTTGGAGTCGAACGTGCACATGAAGATCTCTGGCTTGTACCTGATGGCACCCCAACCTGTAACAACAGTTGAAACGTGCTATAAATCTTTGAATTACATAATCATGCATGTAAACCACACACCATAAACCTTGTCCTCCTGCCTAACCCTATGGTGCTTAGGGTTGTTTGACTTAAAATCTAAAGGTTTTGGGTTTGAATCCCTAGCAGGCCCCAATTGCCTTGCTGAACTCAGGAACAAATGGGTACTTAGCTTTGGTTAGGGACATCCTTTTGGATGGGACGCAAAGCTGGAGGTCCCGTGTTTGAGGAGAGATAAACCTAGAGCACGTGAAAGAACCCACCACACTTATCATAAATTATAAACATGGGTCTTTCCCGGTGAAAGTAGATCTTTTTATGGTATAACATTTATCATCTTGGTATAACATTTATCATCTTAACATGGTATAATTTTTACTATAAAGTCTGCTGTCAAGTTTAAAGGTTAGAAGTTTGGCCGTCTTTCACAAGAAGTTTTAGAATACTCTCAAACTGAATGATTGAAAAAGTTTTTTGAGTAGTTATTAGAAAAGTGCCCATAGAAAAGCCAAGGAAAGACTGTGTCTTCCTTTAGAAAAGTTAACTACCATGAATTACTACCTTTCAAGTCCTGTATAACAGAACCTAATCCCAGAAGATTCGCTGAAGGGTGCGGAAAATGGCGTTGGACTTTCCCGGAAATCCCAGGGAAATGTCAGTAAAATTATATTGCCACATCAGCAAAAACCTTACTAAGAAGGATTGATGATGGCGCTGTAATGTCTCTGAGAAAGGGACTCCATAATTTCCCTTTCCTTAGAAACACAATTGTACTGGGTAGTACAAGGTTTTACTAAATAAAGGTGAAAATCCCTATGGCCTTCCATCATAGACACTGGTACATTAACAGAAGACGCGTGCCCCATTTTTATTGTATTTACACCACCACATGAGGGATTTGTCATAGTATTTCTGGCAGTTTTACGCAGTTTAATTGTCGTAAAAGCTGCCCAGGTGCAACAGTATGTAGTCAAGCCCGGCCTATACTGTCCTTGGGTGTGAATGTCAATGACCAGCAGTATCATGTAAGTTCTTTGGTCTTTCAAAAGGTTACAAGCAGTCACGGAAGAACTTTCAGAGAGAAAGTTCTTACTCAAGGAGGTGGAGGAGGAAAAGGCAATCTCTGCTCGATATTTGGTCTTATTTTACATTGTTTTTTCAGCTCCTGCAGTTGGAGAATTTTGTCCAATAAAACTTCCTACTGGGTTATATGTTAACTTTATACCTTGTAGTCAGTTGCAGTTATGATGATGAGTTGCAGTGCAGAGAATACCTAAATGCATGCGTTAGAAGGGTATAGAATTGTGGACTTACTCAAAATCTTGGCTATTTATTCCAGTAAACGTCATACTATATTTTCCTTAAAGCTTGCTTCACTGGCTCAAGATATAAAAGAGGTTTAACTAAGCAAGATCTGTCATCGTACGTGTGATGTATACATAGTAAATTCTCAGCATAATCTCCTTATGTTCTACTTTGGAGGTTTGTTTCATCATCGACACCGCACGGCCCTGTTGCATTGAGTAATGGAGTTGTGACGTCAGAACGTTGTGTAAAGTGGTCGGATGATGACATCGGATTTAGACGTAATGACATGGAGATCAGCAGGTAGATGTCTATGTGTGGTCGACCTTCAAAGCACTTTCAGTCGTGACGATATTTTTGGAACTCACGTCACGAGTTGCTGTTAGTGTTAGGACAGATGCAGGGTTTTGGCTTAAATAATGAGAACCTCTTCAATGTACATACATGTATGCATGTATCCAGCATGTATGTCCTACACCTTCTTGACAGCAGCTTTTGTCACAATATAAATGCATGTACTGTACACTTCAGGTCTAGTTGCTGGCAAAAGTAAAGGCACTTTAAAGAAGAAACAACTTCAAGTGGTTCCAAATTCAGAGGTACATGTACCAAAATTAATGTAATCTAATTTAATCAGAAATTGTCTTATTAAAGTTGAAAGAAATTGAAAATTTAGTTGGAAGATAAGCTACACTTGCCCAAACTGCACATGTGTGCTTAAAGTTCTGGTGTTGTTCTTGAAATTTTTAATATTGTAATTAAGTTTTAGATTATACTTTATTTCTCTTCACAAGGCCCTCAGACTCAAAACCTATGGGTCGTGGTATTCAGGAGCAGTGTGTCTTTTGGCAGAATGACAAACTGTCCATAAACTCGAACCTGACTTTTACACCGGTAACCTCATGCAAATAGACATACCATACAACTTTAAGTGCCAAAAGTTTGATGCAAAAATATGGTTATTGTGCTTCCTTGTTCATCTATCTTCAGCACTTAAACTGCCTGGTGTTATGCCTTATCTTCTGTTTATGTTTGTTTACAAAAGATGTACAGTGTATAACACCCTCACGATGCACTACTAAAAGAGCTGTTTTGGTGCTAAATTGCCCTCCCTAAAGCTTTAACCAGGAGATAAGACGTTCCTCTAACTGTAAAAGATGTATGATCGGGATAGTTGGTGGTGGTTGCCCCCGGCTAGGTTTTTACCTCAGATCAGTGGAGAGAACGTAAGGTACGACAGGTAGCGCTGAGGAGCAGGGCCTGAGGCGAGTGATTTACATTTTACGCTGTACTAGCATGTTTCAGTAAAAGGTCATTTAAGGAGACCGGGGGTTTGGTTGGCTCTTGGTAAAAATTCTGCTAAAGTTATTGATTTATTAGTTAGATAACCACATACAATGTGTGTGTAAAATATGTTGATGAAGGTCAGACATCCAGGTAATAAGATAAGCCAAGAATAGTTACTCTAGCAACTGGATAAAATTTTGAATCAGTCAGACGTTTCAGACAGCATCCGCTATCTTCCATCAGTGACTAGCTGTGTAAAATAACACATTGACAATATGTGTAAAATAGTTGTGTAGTTTATCAAACATATGCAAATGTTGAATGCTAACGTAAGGTAACCAGTTAACGTCCAATTTATTCAGAACGTATTTATCTTAAAACCGCGCGGACAGAGCCAAATTTCAAACCCATGGGCAGAAGTATCAGCTCTTCTAAAAAGAAAATGCATGGTCTGTAAGTTTTTCTCCGCCTGTTTAACGCCGTGCGAGCATGTATTTATACTGAGGTATATGATGAAGAATTGTGCTAGGATAACCCATTATCGTCCACTTCTGAATGTTTTCCCTTCTAGCGCTACGCTTGAAGAACATAGACCAGAAAAAAATGCACAGTAACTGTTCAAAGTAGTCTGCAGACAAATGATAGTAAAACCACTATGTCTGTCTGGCCACTTGCTTAACGCGATGGAAAAAAACAATGTTTATCCGTAAATTTCCCCCCACATGCGCGGCACGTGGCGTTCACGTGGTAAACGCATGGCCATTATTTTTGCTGTGCAAAAATTAAAGAAATGGCTAAGGATCATACTTATGATGTTCTTTGTTGCTCATGAGAACAGGCTTTGGCATAATACACTGCAACATGTGGACATGAGCCAAACCGGACGTAAATAGGTTCTGCACGTAAATAGGTCATGTTACGTTATTATTAGAGTCTTTGTATTTCATTACATTGAAGTTGAATGCTACATTGTACCTTCTCTAACTGATATGGCCAGCAACATATTCAATTACTGGTCATGAAACAAGGTACATTACAGTACAATTTACATGAAGCTTTCATCAATTTCAATAACATTTTTAACATGTTAGCAAAGTAAATCATTGCTCTTAAATTATTTGTCTTGTACTATTGTAGGGGATTTGAAATTTCTATCATCATGATCTATAAAAAAAGTTGCTTCTTACCAGACTGAGTGCTATCGTATGAAGAGTATTCTCCTCTCAGTCAAAGTCAATAAAGGTATCATAGTAATTTTTCATGTTAGCTTGAAAAACTTTTCTGTTTGTCAACTTCAGCCCTTTGCCCAAGGAACAGAACAGTTGTCATTAATATCTGACAGTCGTGATGTCCGTACAAGCAGCTTATTTCCGCTGCCAAAGAGATGGGTAGATAGCTGATGGCTCAACTGTCACTCTAGACAAGATCAGGTCTTTTGATACTCGTTGACTGATGACAAGGTGGGGCACGGACCTTAATGTTGAGATTACTCCCCAATATGGAACTCTTGTGTCCCTCTGACAGTGTTTCTGTTGATGTATCGTAATGGATTGTCAGAGACATGCATTTTATACAATGTACATGTAACTGGAATTAACTTTCTCCCTGACCATAGTCTATTAATCGCTTAGGGACAAAAATCCTCAAAGAAATACATACCGGTATACATTGATCATTTCTGCGTGTAGCGTAGGTAGTCCAGTTTTTAGAGATTCTGCCTGTGGACCAAGAAGCTGTGACTTCGATCCCAGCTGTGTGGCTCACTCAACATGCGCGCTACTGGAAAGGGTCGCAGTGATACCTTAGGACAGGACGTTAAGCTGTTTTCCACTGTTCATTGTATTTGTTGAAAAGAGCTTGGGGAATTTCTCTGTTACAATTATCCTGTATATAAATGTACTGTACATACATGTACATGTAGCATCAGTCCAGTGGAAAATTAGCTCAAATGTTGCATTCATTTGAGCTAAACTGGTTTGACATCACTTTCAGTTTCTGAAAATGTTCAACATCTCACACATGTTTTTACTAAATGTTTAAAGAGGCAAATGCCCTACATTATGAAAAGACTCTTAGTCTGTGAGCCCTGAACGACATTTTGGGCTGTAATACGCCCGGTGTTCTCTTGATCATGGCACAAGTTTTAAGGATCGGTACATGACATTGTGGATGTGCACAGGCCCCAAGCCCCGTCTAATTTGATGGGGTACAATTTTTAGGTAAAAAAAACAATGCTCAAGTCTCTCAGGATTTTTAACTTTGGCAACCATCTGGTGATCAACACATATGACCAAAGCTCATCAACTGTGTAACTGGGGCTTATGTCTTCAGCTGAATATAAAAGTCAGAATTGGGAAATATTGGCATCGTCCCAAGTATAGATTGCAAAGTACATCTAAGCCAGGGATATGTAATGATTTACAATGTAGTTCAGAATTTTAACTTATTAATTCTATCTTGATATATCTGCAAGGCTTTTTGCCTCAGCATTGAGAAATATTGGCATCATCCCAAGTACAGATTTCAAAGTACATGTAAGCCAGAGATATGTAATAATCTAGTTCAAAATTTTAAACAATCAATTCTATCTTCATATATCTGCAAGGCTTTTTGTCTCAACATTAGAAAATATTGGCATTGTCCCAAGTACAGATTCCCAAGTACATGTACAGTTTGTAAGTCTGAGGGATACTTAATAATCTTGTTCAGAATTTTGAACAATCAATTCTATCTTGATAGATCTATATTTGCAAGGCTTTTTGCCTCAGTATTGAGAAATATTGGCATTGGCCCAAGTACATATTGCAAAGTACATGTAAGCCAGGGATACCTATCTTGTTCAGAATTTTAGAAAATCAATTCAAGGCTTTTTGTCTTTGTTCCATGTAATATCCGGGACTGCAGTAGGTTGGAACCACACCATTCATTTTGTAGATGTGAATCTTTATACTCGGAAGTTGTGGTTTGCGGTGGATTCATTATCATAATCCCAGATGTATACGTACATTGATGGGTAATTTTTCATCTGCTACACACGTTGTAGGTGACTTACTACCTCGTACAGTTATATATAATCAAGTTTTATAATCTACATGTCCTAGTAAGTGCATCACATGTTGGGGATTACGCATTTCATAATGGAATGACATGATGTACAATGTATACATGTATGTCCATACTTAACTTGTTTGGCAGTCTTACTTTTAGGAATCTTGTCTCTTTTTTTCTCTTTATCCAACTTAGAAACAGCTCAGTCACAACTTGAGTGGAATACCTTCTTCTAGTCTTTTCCTAATCTGATAAATGTGTACATTGAGTCCTAGAGCTCCTTTCTCAGTATGCGTCTTCTGGTTCTCTGGACAGCCCTACTTCTATTTATTGGGGGAACTCTCTGGGCCATGTATCGTCCAGCCTTATACTAGCTACTAGGTGACTCTGTCACATAGGTGCTTATTGCAGGTTGTGTAAAGCTAGTTTCATGAAAATGAAGACTATGCTGTTGGTAAATTGTGCTTACCCTGATATTTCTTTCATGGCACTACAGATCGATGCTGGTGCTAACTGTAGGGAAAATCCAAGATCTTTTTAAGAGTTTGATTTTACCCAAAAAAACGGCACTGAAGGTACCAAAAATAATGTGTTATCCACTAAGGCTACACCCAGGAAGCCAATTCACTATGCAGTTGTAAAAGTAATTACTAGTTTCAATCATTACGTAACAGTAACACCATAGAGAGGATCTCCATTAAAAACAGACTGATCCGACAAGATTGAGCCTTCAAAGCTTCCATTAACGTACGCAACCTCGGGAATGTCCAATTCAGATAGTGCAAATTACAGATTCTCATCAACGAAATGACGGTATTGAACTTGGATGGAGTGTTGTTATCACCTACTGAGCTGGGAGCTGAATTATAGTAGATAACTATTACTGTAACTGTAAAAGCAGCTGGCTCTACATCAAAGCAATAGGATATCAGCTTGATGAATATACTCATCAAAACTTCATATCAAAGCCTCAACTTAACTAGTTTTAGGGGAGATATTGGGAGCTTGCAGATTTAGCTGAAAAACAAATTTAAGGGCTGACTGTAGATTTTGAAAGTTTCATTATATGATCAGATATATGATAGTTTTTTTAAATTTGTGGTTAGAGCTCACTGCCAACTGTTCAGACTGCAAACTCGTGCTCTGTATTTCAGTTTTGTATAAGCCGAGAACTTAAATGTCATGGGTTCAGGTTCAGACTTAGTAGGTCCGGACCTGAGCCTAAACCTTTAGATTTGAATCCGGACCTGAACCTGAACGTGGGTTTAGGTATGCATCCCTAGTTTCAACCGAGAACTTAAAACACCTCAAATGCCTCATTTTCCCCCAGTCGTCCCACTGCGAAATTAAGTCCCTGAAGACTTTAATGAATTTACAGTAAAACAGAAAGTTCTTCCAATCCCTCCCGAAAGCACGGTCCGTGATCACCTAATCTCGCGACCAAGTTCCTAAGTCGTGAGATATACAATGTCATGTAACGTGTCTCACTGTCTATCTGACCTGGAAAATTTATTTGGGGTTTAGAAAGAACCCCCCAGAATAGCATTATCATGTAAGAGATTGATCAGGTTGTAGAGAGTGTGGCTGTGGGATGTGATCTTGATTAATGAGGGTATCCCCGCCTCCAGAGCACTTAAGCCTCCACTGCTTTAGGCTAAGATCTCTGTGATCTTACGGGTTGAGCCGCAAATCAGCTAGCATGACAAAAGAACCCATGGTGCGTGTGCTTCAAAAAGAGTTGTACTCCTCTAATAGCAACAGAGTTAGCTGATGCAATATTTATCATATTTGCCGTAGCATGGCTGTACTCACTTGTTAATGTTATTTATTGATAGCACTACCTCTAAGTTATTTCTTGATAGCACAAGTGCTTTTATAGTACAGTCAAACCTGTCTATAGCGGTCACTCAAGGGACTGGCCAAAACTGGCCGCTAAGGACAGGTGGCCGCTATGGAGAAAATGTTGATTAATTGACCACGAGTGACACATGTTTTCAGTACCCACTGAGATACATTTTTTTTATTCACCGCACAGTACACATGTAAACATTAACATAGGTAAGGCATATTTTAGAAATTCGATTCTTGTCCTTCGCAGCAAAATGCCACCTAGTTAGTTTAGAACAAAATTTATGTTGCTCAGTTGCCACTTACTGTTAGTTTTCGACCGTTTTCAAACATAAAATCGTGGCGACAATTTTCCTTGTCTGTTGTTGTTTGCTTGTCACGATCGGCTTCTACCATTGTGCTAATAGGGTAATGAGCGGAAGGTCGCTCTTTTGAGGGCTTTTTTCTGTTAGGAAAATTGCAACAGCCCAAATTATACATCATAGTAATGTTATCCATATTTAGTTTGAGGCTTTTGGTTTAGTAATTATCCTCAGTGATAGTTTGCAGCAAAATAAATTTAACACACTATACCTCCGCAACAGTGGTGTCTTTCGATGACCTTTATGCTGCTACGCCATTTTGAAAATCGTGTTTGGGCACATTTTCGGATGAATTCCCGGGGAAAACGGAAATATTGGGCCGATATTGAAACAATTCGCGAACTTAGCGCATCAGATACATGTGCGGGCTGTATTTTCCAAAAACTACCGTAATTTTTGCCCAGTCCAAATGCACAGAAATAGTCAAATATGCTACGATGTACAAACGCAAGCCATGTGAAGAAATACTTCAGTTCGCGCCAAACCATGGATCCTATATAATGTCTTTGGGATAATCTAACAAAGATAAAACATTCTTGTTTTCTTTATCATTATTATCCTGTCAAGTTGAGTTCACATAAACTTGGTAACTGCATTAAAAAAATGAAGATTTTGAACCCGGCGTGTGGTGGCGATGCGGCTTCCACCGGCGCACATTGCCCGTTATCGGCAGTGTTACTGTACTCGCGGGACCGAAAATCGTCTGGCCGCGACCGCGTTGGACAGGTGGCCGCTATAGCCTAATTCTTAATGCTTATGTCAATGGGAAAAATCCAAGGGACCGACAAAAAGTGACCACTATGGGCAGGTGGCCGCTATGCAAAGGTGGCCGCTAATACAGGTTTGACTGTAGTCAAATCAACATGTAATGTAGTACAGTATGATGATGAGTGTGTGTTGTGCTTTTGCCATTCTCAGACTAAGAATCACTTCACATTATTGAGTTAGTACTATTAAGATGCTAGTTCAACATACCAACTGTTAAGTCACACTTATCTCAAAGCAGACCTATCGGTGGAAAAACAGTATCCAAAGGGCACCAATGGCCTATTGGATACTGTCTTCCCAATGGTAAATCTGCTTGGACAGTTGGACAAAGCCTCACTGCCATCATGTACAAGAAAACTGTCACAATGGTTGCATTTGACTTTGTGTCACCACCCTCACGATAGCAAATTGACTTTAGCAAAGTTAAGAGTGAATAGAGTAGACCTTCCTTTTCCCATAATTTAGCAATATACAGTCATTATAGGTTGGCTAAAGACACTTTGACATTTCAGTAATGATGCTCACTTCAATGCATCGGTGGGTAAATCACACCCACAAGTCACACAGAACCCTCAAACATGTCCTCATCACAACGGTATAGGACTTAGCCTGACCTCGGCACGACTTCTGATGTTGTAAAACTGCCACAGAATGTCAGCGTGAGAGGGAAGTAATACATCACAGGGTGATTGTCAGCAGCCTCTCTCAGTGGACGTATATCCCTGTAGGATTCGCTGAGTGTCCTACAGAGCATAGCTCTGGGCGCATACAGGGGTATGCGTTAAAGGTTGAGTCTGCCTGGCGGCAAGAAGTTTTCAGTTTGTAATTGGGTTGAAGTTATGTTTCGAACATTTTTCTTAGGTAGGATTGTGAGCTAAGACATATAGATCAATCATTCTTTTAGTGGTGTCAGTGTGGCATTACAGTTAGAGTGTTGGGTGAGCTCAGAAGCAATAGGTCCCTAACTTGGCGAAGGAGTAACTCCCACCTAGCCTCTTTGGCTAATCTGTGAAAAGTGTGCAAAAAAACACACACGGATTTAATGTGCCAATGTGCCAACGTCTGCACATTTGTCACCAAGAGCCGTTAAATCTCTTTTAATCATTCTTAAGCTTGATTTCCTTACGGCCTGAAAAAGGCTACTGGACTACCTTTTATCTTTTACCCTCAGAAACCTTCCAACTTGCAAATTGCCTATTCTTGTCAGGTACTCCCTTTTACTCTATTAATCCAGCCGAGGCCTGATGCACTACTTGGGTGTTTCTGCCTGAAGGAGCATGATACTGCATAAATACAGACCGACTTTCAGAAAGGCCACCATGCTTTAACATCAAACCAAGAGCAGTGAATAAAGGAAGTGGAAATTCTTTGTAAATCTTGAAATAATCACGGTGAATTTATGTTTGTGACCTCTCCAAGGCATTGTGAACAATACAGAGTTTCTGACAGTAATGCATTCTATGTTCCAACATCAAACTTTCAACAAACCAAATCTTGAAATATTTGTGATGGGTAACCCGGTCTATGTTCACAATTTTTGCGGTGACCTCTCAATTGTAAAGGCACCACAAAGTCATCCAGAACAGTACAGATTTTTCCTTCATTAATGCACTCTTTGTGCCCACAGCAAGCTTTCAACAGAGCAGATCTCGAAATATTTGCAGTAGGTTTATGTTCATGATTTGTGCGGAGTCACCACATCCAGCACAATACAAATATTTCCATCAGCAATGCATTCTGCATGACCATAGCAAACTTTCAACATCTTTGTGGTGGGTTTATGTTTACAATTTTTGCAGTGACCTGTCCATTGTGAACATGTAGTCGCCCCACTGCAAACTTTAATCATGATGAATGCCTCCCTTTGTTCCCTTTCTCCTCGAACTTGAATGGATCTACAATATAAATGACTAGCTAGGGAAGCCTGACGAATGTCGCTGGGAATTGTGGCGTTGTTGTATTTGCGTCCAAGCACCTTTATTGCAGTTATTTGTAGTACTTGATATGCCACACTCGGGACTTTTCAAATCCTGAATTATCATGTGACATTCATCTGGATCCCTAGGGTTGTTGTGGTCACAGAAAACACACGGAGAGTCTTATGTCTAAGGCCCATGCATCTTACTTAGGAAGAAGATATGCCCTGTTATACAGTCGTTTGTATGTGGGAAATGTGTAGTAATGAAAAGTTCGCGTAGCGGTCAGCTCATTCTTCCCCCTAATTGTGACAAGACACAGGTGTATCACTGAACAGGGACTGATGTTAACTTCATTTTCTGTAGTTATGCCTCAAACCACTAAGTCTGAGATCTATTATTCTCCATCAACATGACCAGCTGTCCCAACTTGAACCCATATTAGCATGGCTAGCAGTACATTTCTTAAGGGTTTTTAAAGTTATAGGTCTCAAAAGTTGTGAGTACGAAATTATCATAAATGGACTCCAAATGGTGAAAAAAAAGCAGTCTAAGATATGTTTTTTGCAAGAAAAGAAGGAGAGAAGCTGCATATTGAACTCTTCTTTATTTTCCCCAATGCCCTGGAATTAATTGAGGAATCTCTCCACAATTTTTTCAGGGCCTTGGTTGCTTCCTATGTGTGAAAGATAGTTCTTAGACTAGTTAGAGTGTTATACATGGTGCCATAGCATGACTTATAGCCCTATCTCATTCCATACACAGTACTCATTTGTACTTGATATTCTAGAGGCCCAGTCTCTACTGCACATAGCTGTAAAAGGTTTGAGTTGTGAAAGCTGTCTTTCGCAATGAATCCTACATGAAACAAAATCAAGATTCCATTAAGGAGAGGGCAGTTAGAATCATTTTTGATTTCCTTCCTACTTTCATCCTAAGCCCTGCATCCCCAGTTAGGTGTAAGTTTGATTTTACAACTCTAACCATTTGTTTTCCTGAGCTCTCTCATAATGCTCTGAATAGACAAGCCATAGCAGCGACAGTGAGTTTCCTGGCTTGATCTTATGTTTTCTTTGATGTACAATTAGTCAATTATATTTCAAAGGAAAACAAGATCAAAAATGCAGTTAAACTCTAATTCCAATGTAACAAACAGCCAGTTTATTGTTACTTGTGCCCACTTACAGTTACATGCATGTGAAATGGGGCATAGGTTCTGGAGAACTTGATACTCTCTGGGGGAGCCACAAACTCAAGTTTTACACCATCCACGCAAGAAACGATACATATAAACACTCCTTCTTTGCCCGTACTATCCCACAGTGGAACACCCTGCCTGGCACGGTTGCGACAGCCCTCACTGTTGAGTCGTTCCGTGGCAGACTGAAGGCCTGCCCGCTTTAGCCCGGGACCTCAACTCCCCCCACCGAAATGTAGATGTAGACCTTGTCGTGACATTACTTTGACCTGATTGATTTGTTTTTAGCATTTTACAAGGTTATACATGTACCTACGGGTTGTTTAATCACGTCACATATCTCAGTAGGTGGCAGTGTGGGTGGATTCTGCATGTATTAATGATGAAATCTGTCCTCAGGCTCTGGTAAACATGACAAGATCGCATCATTTTTCTCATCCTCCACGGTTCCCTTAGCTCTGATATGGAGACACCGTGTCTACAGGAACATCTCACGAGTGCTGTAGAATCCTTTTAAGTTTGGATACATTCATCACTTCAGGAGTTAAACTTGTACGAAAGGAACTGTAAAGATTTTTAAAGGTGGTGCTTTTGAGTGCTTGAATGTGATGGATTTCTTGTAGAAATGTAGTTCGATAAGACTTTATGTAAATTGTGCTTTATGATGTCTGGATGCAGGCCGTGTCTACAGGACCTGTCTGTGATACTGAAACAGCAGTGTTTTCAACACCAAGGGCAAATATGACCATGTTAAGGAAAAATGGAGAATAATCTGGTTAATATAATGCAGGTGGCAAGTTAAATCATTACCATGACAACATAGACATGACTGGAGACGGTATGCATGTACCACACTCCAGTTGTCACTTCCCCCCAGCTTTACCTATGAAAGTATGATTGCAGTATTCAGAATATGGCCTACATAACAGTTTTCCCAGTTTCAAATTTGGTCAAGAATTTGTAATTACACAAGATGATAAAATTACAGAAAGAGCAGATGGTTTGAGCATGGAGTGAAAGAGGCAGTGCACATCAGATCCTGCTCCCCATCCTTAAACCGTGACCAAGGCCGCCACCGTCCGCCAAACAACCACCCTCCCCCACCCCACCTGTCTATAATACCGTTGTGTCACATGGCCTTGCTCTCCCAGGTCACAAAATGAGCAGAGCTGATGCTGGAGAGCTTCTTGTATCAGTTTAATTTCTCTTAGTTCAGTGATAAAACTGCCCCTACTTACCGGCCACCAGTGGTATGGACAGCACCACAGCCAGTACCCATAGTCCTGCCAGGATGGCCACACTTCTGCGCATGGTGAACGTCTGCAACAGATATGATAACAATCAACTTTTCTTGTATATTTTAACATAATACAAATATATATCTTACAGCTCTCCCAAGTAAAAAGTGTTTTCCTCGAAACAATGCCAGTAGCCATAATGCCAGTGTACTGCCAGGTCTGGCATAGTGTTAGTAAATGTTAAAGCCTACAAACTAAGACATGACACAAGTCCTATCCCTTAGCTGCTTACTGCCTTAACATCTCTGCTGTCATTCAAAGAGAAGTTTTAAAAGCACACTGGGCAAAGATTTATGTAAATTTCATGTTTTCTGCCTTTGGGATAAAAATGGAAGTTAAATCAGTCATCCTGAATTGAGGTGAAGCATGATGTTTTTTCATGTAGCTAGTAGCAGTGCAATGCGGCTTCTTTACGGCTCACGTTTTTTTAAGCCAAGCACACGGGCCACCCCTTCTCTTTTAAGTGTGTTGGGTTCTTTTACGTTCTTTGATGCTTGAGGCTAACCCAAAGCTCTCGTCCACTGGGTCACCCACTTGACATCAGCGTCCAAAATGACAAATACAACATGTCCAAGCTAGGACAACCCTCGAATGGAACTCCGGCCCACAGATCCATGAAATTTGATCCAGATGGCCAAGCAGCATGGTTGCATTACCGCTTGCGCCACAGAGAGATGTCTGCTTTTCTACAATCATACAAAGCTTGCGTTGCCAACACGTCGAGTCATGGCAGTTTTGTGATATCTGATGTTGGAGAGTGGAAAGTTTTCTGGTCGTTTGCCAGTTCCGCCTGTGCTCCATCCTGTAGTTCCGTCATTTCTACAAGTAGTCTCTTGTAAAACATGTTTCGCCAGAGTAAATGACAACTCCATTACAACCTGTCTTGTGGAACTCACAGGAAATTGGGCCTTAGTAGTAGTCCACTGTGTTCTGCTGCTGCAGTAGTCTTTGGGCCTTTGCCGGGGATAATTGGTAAAACTTAGGCATGTCCTTTTGGTATCCACTTCAAAAGTTTCTAATTTCTTTGTTTTCTTGGTGTAGGGCGTCCAGAAGACACCCTGATGCCCTACTAGCTAAATGCCTGGTGATGTCTGACGTTGGAAAGTGGAAAGTTTTCTGGTACCGTGCCAGTTCTGTCAGTGCTAACGTTACATCCTGTAGTTCCGCCATTTCTTTGCAGTCTCTTGTAAAACATGTTTTGATAGACTAAATGACAACTCCATTACAACCTGTCTGTCTTGTAGAACTCACAGGAAATTGGGCCTTAGTAGTAGTCCACTGTGTTCTATCTGCTGCTGCAGTAGTCTTTGGGCCTTTGCTGGGGATGATTGGTAAAACTTAGGCATGAAACAGGATGTCCTCTTGGTATCCACGTCAAAAATATCAAATTTCTTTGTTTTCTTGGTGTAGGGCATCCAGAGGACAACCTGATGCCCTACTAGCTAATTGCCTGATGATATCTGACGTTGGAGAGTGGAATGTTTTTTGGTACCATGCCCGTTCGCTAATGTTACATCCTGTAGTTCCATCATTTCTTTGCAGTGTCTTGAAAAACATGTTTCACCAGTTCTAGAGTAAATGGCAACTCCATTATCACACGGAAATTTGGCCTTTGCTGGTGATAATTGGTAAAACTTTGGCATGGTTTTCCTAGTGACAACTTGTCTTCCCCTGTTCCTTGTGAAAAGTTGAGAATGATTGAGTGAAAGTTTTTGAAAAGCACAAACCTAATACATGAATAGACATCCAACTGATTTTTACAGTACAAAAAGATAAGAAATACACAGAATAAAGACAAAACTAGAGGAAAACATCTTTTTTTGTCTCCTCCCTTTTTCCAATCCCCCAAAACAACCCTGCAAACCAGTGATTTTATTCATTTTGTTTAAATTTTTTGATCATCAGTAGCTATACAGGTCTGCCATTCAGTTTTGCTATACTATAGAGCAGAAAAAGGAAAGTCCATTCCTTGTGTTCCTGGTATATACTTAACATGTCCGCGGTACTGAAAAGCCAGCAGTTGGTAAGTCAGCCTTGTCATTTCAAGGCAGGAGTTTATTGTGCATGACTATACCGCTGCATGGCAGTAGAATTGTTAAAGGGTACATTTTACACAATTTGATCCATGGTCCAAGTAATAGATTGCCTTTGATCTCACTCACAGTTCACAGTCTGTAACTATCATATATTGAACATCAATAGACAGAAATGCCTACAGGTTATACACCGTGTAATTGGATGTATGTTTAATTTAACACATTCACTCTCAGAATAGACCACGCTTAGTGCAATCAAAGTTTGGCAACTGGTGCTCTCAGACAGTGTCTTTTACATTGCCATGAAAATGTCATTATGGAATAGCTATGACACCCAAGTGGTACTAGACTTGTAAATTACCAACATTAAAATTGATAATTTCACCGTGGAAGAAGGCCAACTTATCCTACTTTATGCTCGCGGCACAGAGTTACGATCTAGATTATATGGAGCATGGAAAGGTCTGCTGTTGGGTGATTCTACTTGCTTGTTTTAAAGGTTGCGTCTTTGATATTTTTGCAATGCATGTACTTCAGCAATTTCTCTGGAGAGTTTAGATGTGGGTCACGTCAAGTGTCGCAATGCAGTCAGTTTAGTATTCTGGAGCATTATGAAATAACAATCAGGACACGGTTGAACTTTAAGGGCTTCTCCACAGTATGTGACATGGACAACAAAATGGTTTCACCTTTTATTTTTTGCAATCATAACTTCAGCAAGTTCCCTTGGGAGTTAGATAGTGGGACATATGAAATGTCACTAAATGTTACTATTCTGGACTTTAATTAAAAGGAAAGAACAGTTAGGACACTTCAATCTTTCGGGGCTTTCACAGCTTGGTATAAACAACATAATGAACATCCCAGGAGTAAGATGTGGGGTCAATGACATTTGGCATGATTATTTACAATTCCCAATGTCATAGTTCTGAAATTTGTAAAGGTTGGGGAAGTTAGTTTTTTTTGGTCAACATAAATCATGCAAGTTAGATATAGAACATCACCAGAATAGCAAGGCATATGAGACTCAGAATCAGTTCTTATATCCTGAAAGCCATTTTCTTTAGAATTTTTAGAATACAAAAGACAATTGAACAAATACACATAATGTGCAAAGGTTGAAACATTTATGCATGTTGATACTGTTTGCATATAGCCTAGACCCATGTCTGTTGTGTGCTTCCTTTGGGACCAATGATAGCTCTGCTGGCGTCCCCAATTTTGTTAGCTGACAAAGTCTTGGTGACCCAGTGAAAAGTATGGATGGTACCACATCATTTATATTGCATGTTCTTGTACATCAGACATCCTTAAGGGATGGTATGGTCTAGAAATGTAAATGGACTGCATTGCAACAATTGATGTGACCTATTTCTTAAGGAGTATTGTAGGTCTGCAGTTAGAATTAAAGATGCATAATCAGTGTTGAATACATGCAAGAAATCTCTTAACCATAGGAATTTTATGATTAAACTTTGTAGCTTCAAACTAAAATGTGAAGGTCGTAAAAAACAACCATACACAAGGATTTATACCCCGAAATAGCCAATTCTTAATGACCTGTGAATTCCACATTTATAGTATATAATGCCAGCTCAGCAGAAGATTATATCGTGTGACCCAAAGAGGCTGTTAAAATTGGTGTTTCAGTACATTTGGACAGCATCCAGTAGAGACTCTGGCAGTAGTCACTGTTTAGTATTGAGATTACAGTGTTAATGTACTGAGTATCTCTTAACATCAGTCAAAGTGCCTCGGCCAGGATTGCTAAAAGCCAAAATAAAACTGTAAAAGCAGCCATTGTGTCGTGACTATGGTTATGGATAGCTCATGACCACTGATAGTATCAGTATCAAAACTTTGTATTGTACTTTCCTTCTCCACCTGTGTATTGTAAAAAATGTTGCTTGTGTCCATGTTTTGAAATGTTTCCAGACAGTATACTATCTTTCTATCGTTTGAAACACCCATGGTTTGTCATTGGATAGTTGGCTTACTGCACTTCTAGTTGATGAGACAGTTTGAGGGTAACTTAGCAGTAATGGTTCAAAGCACTTACATGTAAGCTCTTTGTCTAGACGTGCAAGACTTACATGTAACAGTTCATTCTTGGGTCTGGAGAGTATTAGATGTTATTTGTGAACTTGGCCTCTGAGTTGTACGATTTTTAACCTCAATTTTTTTACTGTTTCCACTAAATTCTTGTGTTGTCTTCTTAATCTTCCATCAAAAGCAAAAGAAGAAAAAGCTATGAGTATTCTGACTGTAACATAAAAAAAACACCCAAAAAAACATAATAAAAACATCCAAACCATGGTAGAACTTAGAAGGTTCTGTAAGCTAAGCAGGGGTGAAATTTAGACAGGACATTTCAAATTAGGAAAATGCATTTTTTAATCAAAAACCTACATGTTAAATCCTTATTTCAAGTTCCCCATGTTTTCTTCATTCTTCACATTATCATAGCAAACATTTGGTAACCCCATATTTCAATAAAGTATTTCCAAGCCTCAACAAGAAGCTCTTGCTACCAGGCTTTTAGCAAGGATTGATAGACTTGGTATCCAATTATTTAGGGGGACCAGACTTCTCCAATGGGCTCTATGGATTACTGATTACCTTGTAGCTTTACATGTCAATCAATTTTCATGCTGTCCCAGTGTCTGATATGAGGAAAAAACAACAGTTGCACTGCATGTTGGGGGAATACAATTTCCATGTATATGTAATTGTACTGGGGAAACAGGGTGTTTTGTTGGTGTCCCCTGCAAAAGGAGGTAGTCTGATTTCCTTGTTTTCTTAGTGTAGGGCATCCAGAAGACGCACTGATGCTCTGCTATCTAATAATACCCTGCTTGCCGCCCCTTGGGTTTACAAAGTCAGACATACGCATGATAGTGATAATTGAAGTACCGACCTTGTGATACCTGGATGGGTAAACGATGAGGCACCATCTGTTGAGAGCCGTGGCTGCCAGACTGTAGGTAGATGCGATACAGCAGGCCGTGAAGAGGAACCCGAAAATACTGCAGCCCACAGACCCTGCAAATGTAGTGTGAAATATACTATCATTGCATACCAGAACAAGAGATATCAAAACCGCTTATATGCTACGGCCATAGACCGGGTTGCTTGCGGAAACAAAAAATGGTATTGTATATTTGAGACAAAGTATGCTCATACTTATAGATAATCTTTATATGTTTTGTGGGTTTTGTTGTTTTTTATATCATAATTTTCGTTCCCACAAACCGGCTGGGCCCCAGTTTTGTAAAGGTGACTGTACATGTAGCATTACAAAGCTGCTAAGGGGCCATTATCGAACTTGACCTTTGTTTTCCAGACCCCTGCCCACTTATCAAATATCATAAGGATCCATCCACAGCCTCTCAAGTTTGTCACTCAGACAGACACACACACACGAATGGCACCGAAAACATAACCCGCACTGCAATGATAATTATACTCTTGGCAAAATGCAGATTACCAAGGCGAACTTAACTGAACTCAACATTTCATATTCAACAGTATTATCAAATCACTAAAACTAAATAGTTTCCTGTTCGTAATTGTGGTATTGTGGAAGTTCCTACTCGTTGCAATTTGCTGGTACTTAGTTATATGAAGGGAGCAGGAATTCTTACTCCCAACAACAGTATGTCCAAAATAATGAAGCAGGAACCCCATAATGCTTGTTCAGGCCCTTCTGACAAATAAGTTATGATATTGCTTGAATATTTTTTTTCAATACAGGTAACATTTTTTTCCACATATGTGTCACAAATCAGATGGATGCCATATATTATATTTTCAGATTTTTTATGATGCTATCGATCACTGGTCTCAAAACCTGTAATATTCTTGCCAGAAGACAAAGTAATTTTGATCATTAAATTAACAATAAAACGTTGTGATATTTCTAGCTTTTACATGTACATTGTGCCTCCTACTGAATCAGATACAGACATCAATCCTTAGATAAAATCTAGCAACAATTCTCAACAGTCAAAGTCTTTTCCCTCCTCTGTAACTATGCGCACATGATTTTCAATTAGACCCAACCAAATGGGTTTCCCAAGGACAAACTTACACCCGGGGAGCTTTTGCTGTGGGGCAAGAAATATCATCTTCAACTTTAATGTGGTTTCTTAATCCCCTTGGCTTAGTGACTTACGCTGATTAAGAGAGAAAAATGCCTCTTCAGGGACACACCTGTCAGCACTATTGAGAAGTAATACCCATGATAAGGTCGGTGTTAGAAGTAGGCAAATTGAGTATGTCAGCTCATCTTTCTTAATGCTCCTGTAATGGGGTAATGATTAAACCAAATGCATCTGATCTTTAGCAACGTTGCACTGCATAGTTGCCCCATTCTTTTAGAATTACCGCTAAATGTAACTCACTGATTACTCGCTTATGTCGAGACCTTCCAGTCACGACAGTGATTAAGTAGATTTATCTTTGCTAAGACCTTTTCTAGGACATTGTATCTTACTGATTGCTTTTAATCTGTTGCACTGCCTATAGTCGCCCCATTCTTTTAAGATTGCCGCTAATGTAACTGATTGATTAAGTAGCTTTATCTTTGCTAAGATCTTTTCTAGGGCATTGCATCTTTCTTTCATCTTCTGTTCTCGTCAAGAAAACGAACAGAGACAGGAGCCAATAAGCATATTTATTGCCCTATAGAACATCAAAGGGTTTAGACCCAAGTCCTGTAACCACACTCTCTTGCAGGTCCTAAATTTTTTATGAAGAGGTTGTAAAAGCCAAAGACTTAAAGAACAGTCTGCATACCAATGTCTTTATAAGTAGATTGTTGAATGTGATAGTCCGGTGCTCAGCATAGATCTAGCTGAAAAATTGTGCGAATTGGTCTAAAACTACCAAATTTGGAACACATGTGGTTGAATGTATTTTGAACAAGTAGAGAAATAGAGCCATCTGAATTGCTGCCTAGAATCAATTTTATGGCATTTTTGGGCATTTTTAGACTAAAAATGTATATTTTGGGCTTCTATCCTCTAGCTGGTATACATAAAATGGGAACCTGACTTCGATTGGGGAGGTAAAGGGCTGTGGAAGGAGAGGGATGGGCTCCGCCTGCCAATACTGTTCCCTAGACACAGTGGATAACAACACACTACCCCTACATGTACGACCTCAAAAAGGTTAAGGGACTACATGTGCCTTTACCCCTAGATCCGGTATTTAAACCAAATGAACTGAAATTTGGTATTGGGGGCGTTGTTATAAGAGTAATCTTGTACCTTATATTTCATCAATCAATGTGCAATCATCAAGCGCTGATGTATGCCGGCTGTTCACATCTCCCTACAGGGTGGCTATTATATTGTATTGAACTTCTTAAATCTAGGCCATTCTTTTCTTCAGAGTCCCTTTTGGGATTCGGCTATAGATCCATGATTTGCAATGTGATTTGTAGTTGTTTTATTTTTCAGTTTCAACATCTTTGTTGCATAATAATGTACACAATTTATTATCTGTAATTATATATTTTCACATTTGTCTCTTTGTAATGTTATTTAAAGATTAGTATATTATCTAGCCCCTTATTTTGGAACAGTGCCCAATGACCTAGATCTCACCTATTGTACCCCAGGGATTATGCCGGATCAATTTTTCAATAATTGACTTTTGTCATATAAATAACTGAGTTAGTCAAGACACATTAGGGACAATTCAGTTGGCCAGCCATTGTGTGTGACAGGTCGAGTCCATCGAACTTTGACCCATTTTGTCTTGTTTGCAGCACAAATGAGCATAACGACAGGACTCAGGGGTCTGTTTCCAAGATTTTGGATAATAAATGCATACTAATTCAATTTGTTGATTCTCAGATTATAAAAGAGAAGGACTATCTTAATAGCTAGAATATCAACATGAAAACATAATGTAAGGCTCTGTCTAGGTTCACACAGTTTCAGGGAGTTAGTACAGTTAGATTCAAGTTTTCCTCACTGCCCTCAGTTTTCATCTTGATCTTTTGCTGAATTTCACTTTAAAATGTCTGATAACCAAGAAAGTGATTTGGCAAGGCCTTCGAGTGGCAAATCTTTTAACTTATTAAATGTGGTTTAAAAAGAAGGATTCATTAATTTCAATTAAAACGTTCAATAGTCATCAACTTAATGAATAAGATTTTGTTTTTGATAAGAACTGTTAGATAAACACAACTGATTCCAGTTGCTGGTGATACTGAACAGTACATGGATCAGGACAGTCTCCAGGACCCGTCCTTCCGTCCCGGGACAGAAATTTGCTTGTTGGGAGGGGAAAAAATTAACCCCTTCCGTCCCCAAAATAGCAATTTTGAGATAAAACTGATGAAAATGTATTTTTTTAAGCTTAAAATAACAAATTCAAGAATTACAATTAAAAAAATCGGCTCCCAAACAATGAGTGGGACGGAAGAAAATTTAAAGCTTGAGACACCCCTGACATGGATCTATGATTTTTAGCTTATCCCTAGGGCTGTATGGAGAAGAATGATGTGCTAAACTGATTCAGTCTGAGGTGTCATTTTTACTCTGCAGTCAAGGGCAGTGTTTCATCATCAGGTCTATGACAGATAGAATTAGTTTAATAAATCAGTTCTCCCGTTTACAGATTGTAGCTACAAGCAGCTTGGCCACGGGGAAAAGGAACATTAACCAGACTCTTAGCAGCTGTTCATTCGTACAATACTTTGGTGATATTTTCCCTTGACAGATGCTTTTTAATGAATAATAAACTTTTCAGCAAAATTTTCATATTAAATTACATGTATATCTAAAGATGTTGATGACGGTTAGATATCCAGGTAATAAGATACACAAGGTAACAAATTAGGAAAATCTATCCAGTTTTTTAATTGAATAGTTTAAACTTCAGAGTAATAAACTTTTCATCAAAATCATATTAAACTAGATCTAAAGATGTTGATGAAGGTTAGATATCCAATAAGATTCGCAAGGTAACAATCAGGGAAAATCTATCCAATTGCTTGTGATGAGTAAAAGTTACCTTTAGTTACGTACCTAAATCTAAAATGTTTTACCGTCAACATAATTAATCCCATTAGAACAGAAAAAAAAGTCTTCTACCTTTTAGTCCATGTTTACTTATAAGATTCGATACTTAAGATTCACAGATAGAATGAAAGACAGCTTTCCTAATAATGTCTAGTGAGATTTAACTCCTTAGGGACAGCTCCTGAGACCTAATTTCCTTATTGAAACTTGTGTTTGTCATAAACATTGATTTTAGCTCAAAACAGTCACTAGCTTGAGGGTAGTTACGAAGTGTATTTAGTGAAAAGGGACAGATATTGACTTTGTTGGTGTCTTATTGGGAATTACATGTGTAAGGTCAGTTAAGCCTGGGAGCAAACAGTGCTATATCCCATACATCACACATGCTGCTCTTTGTACTAAAAGACATTTGAATTTTTTTCGGTTCTAAAAGGTATTTGCATGACATTGTTCTAAATACACATTTGTAGCATGTTGTCACAGTGACTATTGTTTGTATTAAGTTGAGACTTAGAATACATTGTATACTAGTACTAGTCTTATTTTAGAATGTTCTGAAGCCATGGTAAAAATTGATGATTGTTGTTGGATAAAATTGTTTCTACATTGTATGGTTGTCCAACTTTTGACATGCATTCTATATAGTCTCATTGTCCAGAATGTACCATACAATCATTTAAGTTGGCTTGGTTGGAAGCAAGATGATTTATAGTCTCAAAACCTTTATCAGATTAGCAATTATCCTCTGCTGTCGAGGTTTATGTCCGAGGCTGTTACTTAACAATGTACCTGGCATTGATGGATCGCGAAATCTATTTCTCAAGGTTTATGTCGACATAAGTAGGGCCACAGGGATTTCAAAAATGAACCTTGTTTTATGAAATTGCAGCTTTATCTACTGGGAAATGTGAGACCTCATGTATACTGACTACATCATTTTGCATTGTCTTCTATAATTGATAAGGGTGGCGTCCTTTTGATATGTTTTCAGACTGCAGTGAGCTTTGTATGTCAAGATTCACATGTCTCAAGTTCTGTTCAAAATGTTTTGTAAATGTTCTGGGTTACATTACCTTTACATCTTTCCTGAATAGTTTTGTCGGGGGGATCGGGTAAATCAACAGATAGAGTGAATCCAAGGTTGAGTAGCTCCTGATATGATATAAAGGCCTTGAGCAGAAGGACTGAGGAAACACTGGGGGACAATTTCTTGTTTTGTTTAAAAAGGAATGACTATCTGCTTTTTTTATCACTTCACTAAAACCCAAGAAAACTAAGGAATGAAGGACATTCCTCTTTTAATGTTGGAAACTTGAATTTTTGTTCCTCCATCAATAAATCAGGTTGAAAATAACTGAAAAACAAAGTTCTTTATAAACCACCACATGATTAACAAGAGTCGATGTTTCGATGACTGTCGGTCATCTTCTTCAGGGCAATTCTCAAATATTCAGAGATTTTGTTGTTTGATTTATTTATGAAGTGTTACAGACGTACCTAGAGCCGTAGGCCAGTGTCCGTACCCCAGGGCCGGCACACAGAACAGCAGAAGCAGGATGACGGACAGATCCGCCGCCGCAATGTTCAGCACAAAGATGTTGGCCACGGTCTGAAGCTTCGGGTTGATCACCATGGAGATCACGATGACCGCGTTTCCGGGGATGCCGAAAACGGTCAGTAGGACGACCAGGCTTCCCATAGCCACAGTCTCTGCCACCATGGTTCCATTGATGGCCACTGTGGCGTTACCGTCCACAAGGTCCATAAGAGGAGTGCTAGTTGTGTTGCCGTCAGCCATCCTTTAGTGTCTTATAAGAAGTGTTATCTGGCAGGTCTCAGGTGTGCTGCTTTTGCACAAATCCTTGTACTCACAATACCTCAAGATTGAGAGACTTTTCCGAGATCACCAGGCACACAGTTTAGGTCCTGTGCCGGTCGTTATCTTATCTAATTTAGTTAGCAACAAATCAGCATCGTCAGGGTTGGACGTACATCGCATGGTGTAGAGTTAAAGATGGACCAATGAGCACAATGGAAAAGCGGGCCTTTTTCTGCCCAATACCAACCCGCCTGCAATGAATTACAAGCTACAAGAAAATTCCAAATGTCATCGGTGTGTCCAGTCACATGATTGTTCTTGACAGGTAGTGTGGTTCTTGCAATGTCGCATTTTTGGACCGTCTTGAAATGACTGGACTCGAGAGCTATATCATTCCACAGTTCATTCCCTGGAAAATCAAAAACCAAAAGTCTTGACAGTTCATCCTAAAAATTCCCTAGATAACCCATTGCAACAACTTAACATAAATATTTATTTAAATATCCAAGGACAATGTCTGCTAATCTCCTATTTTTCTACCAGAAGAAAAACAAAACTTGACATTCATACAGTTAGATAAGACCACAATTAATCATTACAGACAACAGCTTGTCTTTGTCCTACCTTCGTTGTCTTGTCGAGAGCGTCACATCTGGCTCTGTTACATAGAATCTGCACATAGAATCAAGGTACCATCACGACCACTACATGTATTATTTCACTGATGCTTTCAAAACTTGCTTCTTGTCAATATTCCATTGGGACATCTCACTTCAGTTGGGAATTACAGACTAAATTAGATACCCGTCACTCTGGAAGTATGCTCACCTGTGACACTGATCCCCCAGTCACCAATCAGGATAAACTCGACTCTGAATACTCCACGGGGAGCGAACCTACAAAGCTGTCTCCATTACCTGATGGTCGCAGCAGTGATGTTGTCAACTATACAACTGAGAGCTGTACATGTATAGTTACGAAGCTTGGAAAGATAAATCTTCAGGCGGAGTCCCCACGGCTTCTGTCGTTCAGACTACAATTTAGCTGCCGAAACACCGACGTGAATCACTCCGTCAGATCATCACAGATGATTTCACACCAATAAGCCCCCATCTGCATCAAATTTCATCATCACCAGCAGAGAAGCTCAGAAATAATTCATTAGCAAGGCTATAAACCGCTCAGCAAGCAGGCTGCTCCCGGTAAGTTTTACCCGCCACTGTCGGTGGAGAAGGAAACTTGTCTACGACTCGTTAGCACGAAACTGTCAAGTCACGCTGAGCCGACGTGCACCAACAGGCACCGTTGGGCACGTGTATATCACCCGGTACCTCCGGAGGGATCGCTGTAAATCTCATCTCCGCATACAAGTTGTTACACCCCCTGCCGACAGGAACGCATCACCTTTGGGACGTCTAGTAGACAGATATCACCGAAGAGATGTAGATAATAGAGACACGTGAAACAGTAGGCATCATGAGGCTTGCCCCGTGGCAGGCTGTTTACATAATCGATGTAGCCTTGGCATGAATTATAGAGGACGGCAGATCTCCCTGGGTAGCGGGGTGCTGAGTATTGGAGTTAATCTTGTGAGCTGATGTCTCCATTCCTGTGGTCTTTTGGCAGAAGTTTGAGTATGTGTAGACTCACGGTGGTTGAAATGTTATCCATAATGCTAATGTTGGCTACATTACTTTTTGTGTGGAAAAGATGTTTCATATTTTGTTATGCAGACTTTTCGTGCAAAACACAACACAACTACAGTATAGATCATAGTAAATGGAACATTAGAAAGCACACAAGCTAGAAATAAATTCTCTAGTTAAGTAAAACAAGTTCCAAATTGTATACTGGAATGAAATTATCAATGCTTAGTCTGAATTTACTGTAGCTACAGAAACTATCACTAGTCTAAGATAACCTGAATGCTATTCACCCTTTTAAGAAAGCCAGTTGTTACAATAAGATTGTATTTACTACACTCTCTCCCTGACTTTTCTTTTTAGTCATTAATAACTATCTCCCTGTTGAGATGGCCTTTTGGTGCTTTATTTGTATAAATATTGATTAAGGAATTTGCAGCTGGGAGTAATTGAAATTTGTCGATACGTTGAACACAACACAACACAACCCCCCCTCTAGAGTAAGCGAAGGTGTGAACTTGAGTTCTGAATATAGATTGTATTTCAGTGTCTGGCATTATTCCCTATGGGATCCCGGTGACCACAACCTGATCCATACCAGGCCTGGGATCAGCCTGGATGCCACTCTTGGTGTTTGTGCGAATGAATCAATTGCTTTGCAGATGGTACATAGGGTTCAACGACACGTTGATGTATTCTATAATTCATTACCCCTGCCATGCGAGGGAGTAATTTCGCCACTTTTGTGACCCCCGTTGGCTCCTTGGTGTCATCTGAACTAGGGCAACTGCAAGAATGCCAAGGACACGCCTCCCACGGATGGCATTAAACTTGGTACCACAGGGGAAAAGAAGGAGGGGAGGTCAATAGATTACATGGGAGAAAACTCATGAGAGACTTGGAGGAACTGGGCTTCACTTGGGAAGGAGTGAGAAAGCAGGCACTGGACAGAATTGCGTGGAAAGCAGTGGAGGCCAGCATCGTCGACAGATGAAAGCGGCGACGATGATGATGATGATGATGAACTGAAAAAAGTTACACCAATCTTGTTGTAGAAACTAGACACACTTCTTGTAAAATACTTTAAATTTTTCAAGTAGTCAATGACACGTTGACATATTCTTTAATTTAGTACCCCTGCCATGCAAGGGAGTAATTTCGCCACTTCTGTGTTCCGTGTTGGTTCCTTGGTGTCATCTGAACTAGGTCAAAGTCAAACTATTGATATCATAGAAAGTAGAGACGCGATTCTTGTTAAATCCTCTGCCAATGCCGGAAACAGTCTTTGTAATGTTTGCACTGAAGAAAACTTTCATACAGTAAGTATTAATTATTAAAGCCACTTGCATCTTATCTAGAATCCAGATTGTTTTCTAGAGGGTGCTTCATCTGCTCTTTTCTCAAATGTATTCAGACACGTCCTTATTAGACGCTGCAATCGATAGTACGGGGCCTTGGCTTGTCCCAGTGGCCTTGATCAAACTCAAAGGTTACCTAATAACAACATCCTCCTAAGGGGGTTGTCATATATCAGTCAGACACAAAAAGGCAGCGGAAATCATTGTTCTTTTATTTCTATATAACCCTGATATAGCGCATCGACTGATGATGATGATGATTTTATTTGACTGTACTAGTTTTGTTTTCAGTAGACTAGATTTTCTGACTGTTAACTTCGACTGTTTGATTTGTATGCTTTTTTTTTCAACAATTGAACGTGGATGCAGTGTTTTTTTTCAAGGATCCTGCTTGACAATATATCATCATCATTATTGCTGCATTATCTAGAATAGTACTTTGTAATATGTAATATAATGAGGGTTGAAATATCAGTAAACAGAAGGGGCTGTATTTCCAGAGGATTTGGAACTACTACAAATAAAATGTACAGACTTCACTGAATGAATAGTCTGAAACAGAAACAAAAGTTTCTTTTGGATAAGTAATAAAAATGCTCTAAAGGCCCAGACTTTACTTTACCGGTAAATACATTTTTACTGGCAAGGAATTAAATTTCGCAGTAGGGAGAAATGGAATGTTCGTGGTGGTTTTAATTTTGCAGTTGAAACAAGAGCGTTTGCCAGAAGACAGAACAGGCACTGGTTTAAACTAATTTAGGTTCGTGGTTAAGCGGTCACCGCAAAAAACGCATACATAAAACCATGATAAAATTTCGAGAATTACAGTAGTCCAACAAATGTCCTTGCCCATGTGTATGAAGGTTGACAATGAAACATTCACGGATGACCTTGCAGCTACGACCTTGGCAACACTGGTCCCTGATATATAATGATGAACATGTCTGCTGACTTTTAGATAAGGTTAGGGGCACAGAGGTCAGCTTCCCCCCTGACAGGGGATTTCCTGTTCTGATTAAGGTATAAAAGGCAGAGTTTATGACGGCTCAGTAAGCCACTGTTATTACTGGCCCATGGGAAGAACAAAGGAGATTGTGATTACTTACTTAGACATACTTGTATAGTCATGTGCATTCTCATTAACTACAAACATTTATTTCATGTATTTTTATCCTTAGGAAAGGATGTAGTTTGGATTTCTGATTCAACTGTACAATTTTGAATTGGTAGGAAGAGTTGATGCACAAACTTTAGTTCACATTCACACAATTTCATGAAGATATGTTGTTAGGAATGGGTGTACTTTAAATTTCTAATTCAAATGAATAATGATTTGATCTGTAGTGACTGAGCCAAGCCCCTGGTACAGTGATCAAGCATGTGACTGTTGATGACAAAATGGAATGATAAAACACTTTTATTGCCCCACTGCGGTATCCACTGTGAGTGATAAATCAGCACCAAGGACATGTCCATATTATGTAGTATTAGCTTATTAACTAAATGGTTTGAGGGAAATTTATTTGGATATGTATTAGAAGACCAGAGTGGTCACACTGGCTGCATTTTAAAATGATGGATTGATCAGCACCAAGGACATGGCCAAATCCTTTAGTATCAACTTTTAAACAAAACACTGTGAAGGGAAAGTTGTTTGGATCAGTAGTCCAGAGTACCAGTAGTCACACTGGCTGCAGTTTCCAAATGATTTTTTTTTAATTTTCAGACCTTTATTTAACCTTGAAAGTATGCAAAACATACACTCATTCGGCGGAGGCCGTTTTTCAAGAGTTCAAGGGAGGAGGTCAGGGGTCCTTTCAACGTACCATCGGAAAATAGAACATAAATTGTTGTACGGAGATAACGTTGATGATGAATTGATCAGCGCCAAGGACATGTACAGTCTATGTAGTATTGCCTCGTTAACAAAACACTGTAAGGGAAATCTGTTTGGATAAGTAGCCCAGTGTCAGTAGCCATACTAGCTTTGATATCAAAGTGATCAATAGTTCAGCACCAAGGACATGGTCAGTATCAGATATCATCTAAGAACATCTTCATTAAGTCCAGATTTTTAGTCTTTAGCACTTTGAAGTAGCCGCTTGGCCCCAAATTCCCTATTGGTTGCAGAGTTAGGCAGCAGGGAGAAGGTTAAAACTAACTGCTCAGTGTTTTTGTTCCCATGTTGTTCAGGGCTAAACCCCTGAACCTTAAGGTCTAAGGGAGACAGTACAGACAACATTATTAACCACTTGTTGTATGCCAAAGAGACATAAATCTCCATAAGATAGGATCTGCCTGTACAAACAAGGTATATTATTAAGCTTCAGGTTACAAGCCTGTCTGATCAGTCAAAGTTCTATTACTGGCTAAAGGGCTATATGATCAACAGAGACTTATGTCATATTAAGTTCTAACAAGCTATGTCTGTTATTCAAACCCTTCACCAGAGGAAAGAGTTGAGAAATGGAAAGACGTAGTGTTTTCTTGGAATGAGTTTTACTCTATCATGAAAAGGCCTCCCAGCCCTGTATTTTCATCTATAGTGATCATACTTAGTTTTTAGTTGAAAATACTTAAAGCCCCCTTCACACTTGTGCATATATTCAAGCCTCCATGAGTTGTGTATAAACAATTTTTTGGTTAAGGTAAAGTTTGCGGCCAAAAAAGTAATTTCTTTGGTTTGTTAACCAGGCTGCACAATGGTGTGTTAAAGTAGAAACTAAAAACTTTACCCAAAGAAAGAAAAATAATGTTAATACACAACTCATGCACACTTAGATATACGCACAAGTGTGAAGGGGCCCTAACTAAGGACTAGCAAAATGAATTGGGCCTAATTGTGCTGAAGACAAAAGATTTCTTTTGCCTTGGGCAGAGTATTGTAAAACGTAGGTCAAGGTTACCTGAGGAATTGCTGCAGGGGCTTGCTAATACTTGCATGTATGTATGCATGTAGTAGGTTAGGCATGCATGTGGCAGGTCAGGCATGGTCTGCACAGGTCTGGTCCGGTCGATAACAAATGATATCTGCAAGCACACTGCCATCATGGGCTTCCATTGACCTCATAAACCATTGCAGCTACCGGCAGTCCGTCGGGAGGGCTTTGAGGTGGAAATTACATGTCGCCCTACCCGCAGGCACACCGTACATTACAGCAGTCAGGCCTACATTAAGGTATGACTTACGACAGCGGCAAAGTGCGTGTAGCACCGGGGAAAAGGGTTGCCTGTCAAGGGAAAGTGGCTGCTGGTCTGGAAAAAAATTGTAGGGTCGACTGGCTAATATAGCTCATGTCACATTGCCGACGCGTAGTGATGAATATAAAGAAAAAGAAGGTAGTACTGTAAGTAGCTCTAGAAAAGACACATTTAGGTCTTGTAGCTATTAGCTTGTGTCATATTCCCTGGTTGTAGAGATGAATTTGAAAAAAGAAGTTCCTAGGGAATTAAGTAGCTTCTGAAAGACACAGCGATGTCTGATGGCTAGTAGTTATAGCCAATGTCACATTACTGGCAGGATATTGATGATTATAAAGAAAAAGAAGGTAGTACCGTAAGTAGCTTTTGAAAAGACACAGCAATGTCTTGTGGCTATTAGCGTGTGTCATATTGCCTGGATGTAGTGATGAATATTAAGGAAAATAAGGAACTGGGGTAGTAAGTATCATCTAAAAAGAAACAGGAAATGTCTGATGGCTAACCAAGTCTCACATTGCCAGCATTTACGGTAGTGATGAATATGAAGAAAAAGAAGTTATATATACTGGGATAGTAAGTATATGAGCTTTTGAAAAGGTGACAGTAATATCTTGCAGCTATTACCTTGCGTCATGTTGCCTGGCTGAAGTGATGAATTGAAAAATATAATCTACCCTGGTAGTGAGAAGATTCTAAAAAGATACAGTAATGTCTTGTGGCTATTAGCCCAGGTAACATTGCCTGCCTGTTGTGATGAATACGAAGAAAAAAAGAACTGGGGAATTAGCTTCTGAAAAGACACAGGAAATGTCTGATGGCTATAGCCATGTGTCACATTGCCAGCACGTAGTGATTCATATGAAAAAAAAGAAGCTACTGGGATAGTAATTACATATGAGCCTTTGAAAAGACACAGTAATATCTTGCAGCTATTAGCTTGTGCCCCATTGCCTGGCTCCATAGTGATGAATTTGAAAAAAAAGAAGTTACTGATGTAAGCAGTTTTTTTTAAAAAGACACTGTCAGGAAGGTCTTGTGTCATGTATCACATTGTCGGCATGTAGAGATGAATATTAAGAAAAAGGAGGTAGTAAGTTGCCTGAGTATGTGCTTTTCTGTACGCAAATTTGTCAACTTACATGTGATTTACAGAAAACAAAATTATGTATTCTGCAAACGTACATGTACTTGTAGGTGCATTGAACCTAACTTAACCGGGAAAATGTATGCCAGCCCTGACAAAATATTGCTGAAAACTTTCCTGAATTGCTGGTAACATGTCTGACAACTCGCAATGTTGTAGGTAACAGAAAATATTTCAAGGCCTGTAGGTGGTTACCAGCTAGGTGAACATCAAATGTAAAGAACACTTAAGGAACACTTAAGCCCAAGGTTAGCCCTTTTGTTATCCAGGTTGCGTGTTCGTCTTCATTTTAGTAGTCATTTTGACGTCCATCTATTAAGCACACTTCACAGCGTGACAAAAAATGGTGATGTATTCTTTCATAGCACATGGTCATGATCAGTGAATGACCCTTTGATGGTAGTACATGATGGATTACCAAGGATACGTTTAACAATAGCAACCTGGGAAACTTATGTAATGTACTGTGCTGTTTGGTGGCATTCCCTTAGTAATACGTCAGCATTATCATGGTGAACCTCAAAGTGACCTTGCCTATCTGTCTACATGTACCAAACAAGAAGTAGAGCTGTTAATCTCAGAAACAAACCAGTCTCCTGTAAGTTACAACTCAGGAACCAAGGAACAAGCTTGGACACATGCCATTCACATTATGGTTTTCCCTGATGTTTTAAGTTAGCGGTTAAAACAATTCTGTGGTACATTCATAATACATTGGAAATGCAGTGTCATGAATTCATAGAACAAAGGACACATATATGTATGTGTTTAGAACAAATCTGAACATGCCAAGAAAATCAGATAGATGAAAAGCAATACCTCCATTTTCAGGGTGGTAAGGATACATGTAAGAATTTTCTATTGTTGAGGCCATACCAATTTTATTTGTTGCTTCTCGGATTTTTTTCAGAAAAAAAATTGGAGCGACAGGGTTGAAAAAAAAAATTTTGCAAATAGTCTGGGGTAAAGATAAGAGTTTACATGGACTTACATAAAGAATAAGAGAATTATTCAAGTTTCAGCTTTGTATGGCTCATTTTATGCCATGCACCCCCTTCTTTGATCTAGTGTTATATTTTCAGTAACAAAATTACCTTTTGCCCTGTAATATATGGATTGGTATTGAGAAATAGTTTTAATAAATGAAAAATTATTACTTATGACCAACGTGACCACACTTTTTAGGTATGTGCAGGCCTTTATAATCTACTTTGGTGGCTATTGGGTTTTACAACTGAACAGATAGTAAAATTGGGAGTAAAAATTTGTGAATGGGAAAAGCCACCCATTTTTTTTTTTTTCAAAATGGGAAAAACAGGACAGGCCTGATGGTACAAAAAAAGAGACATACTTTTCAATGCAATCCCTTGGCCACGCTTTTCAGCTCAGTCATGAAAAATAGGGATGTCTTCCTTTCAGAGCTGCTCAACAACAATTGATATTGATTATTATGTCAGGAAATGCAGTCATTATGTTTATACCATGAATCTTTGGAAATTGTGCCCCACGAAGGGGTTAATATTACATGGCATTGTATGTGGATGAAAGCCATAGGATTTGTATCGTATAGAATGAAACTGTAGTAATTTATCAAAGTGTTAATTGAATGGGGGTTGTATGTGCAGTTTTTTTACAGTTAAACCAAATAGCCTACACAATGTCAGTCATCTGAAAGAGCCCTTAATCTTACCCTTTCCCCTAATGACCAATAAGAAGAGCTTGATGAATTTTGCCAATCAGAAGTAACTTCCTTGCAGCACAGACACTATGGAACCTGGGGCCATTTGGTACCCATTACACATAACTACTAGCTCTGGAGTTGGTGTATGTTGTACCACTGGGGCAGTGTTGGCTCCCCCGATGATTGCTTTGTCCTTATCGTAATGGAATCTCGTGTTGCGTTTGGCTGCGCGGGAGAGTCTTCTCACAAGGCCCTTTTCACACTCTCCTGAAGGGAAGTAAGATGATGTTGACAATGCACTCTCTCTGGTTTTGCAGAACTGAATTGATAACTTTCTTCAGTTTGGAGTTCTCAGAAGGAAAAAAAATGTCTTGATTTGCACCAGGGCTGTCTCCAGGACCCTTTCTTCCATCCTGGGACGGAAATTTGCTTGTTGGGACAAAAAAAACTTTTGCACAGGCCGTCCAAAAAATCTGAACTTCCTGATATGAAACTGATGAAAATGTATTTTCTTAAGCCTAAAATCACAAATTCTACAAGGGAAATCAACAACATAGACTCCAAACAATGAGTGGGACATAAAAAATGTAAAGCTGGAGACAGCCCTGATTTGCACATTATGAATGATAGACTACATTTGTGTGCCATTCCTCATGCCATGGTATAATTCCATGTATAATAACAGCAATGTTTGCTTGATGCTTTTTAGTAGAAACGCCATACTTTCCTTCCTGTCAAATATTTTTAGATTTAGAATTATGTCAAAGATATTTCACAATATTTTGCAGTTTTCGTTGATATTGTTTTGTTTTGGTCTCATGCAAGTTTGGTCATGGAGGATCTTCTATTCTCAATTCAACCTTTCCTTTTCCTGTCATTGATTTGTAAATATTGTGGTGTTACATGTATGTGCTTTTGCCTTGTTCTGGGATGGCGGCCACATTTTGAATCCATGTGCAGTTTCCAAACAATATGCTAGGTGTCTTTACTATACATTCTACAGTCAAAAAGCATAGTTGAGCTTATTTAAAGCAAATATGTGCACTTCTGGGGATAGTCAGTAGAGGGCATCAGGAGCCATTATTAAGTTATCTTGTGAAAGTTTGTTTGAGAAAATGAGATTGTTTCCTGTACATTCCAGGGACCTTTATTTCATCTTAAGGTTACTTAGTTACATATTGTCCCAGAGAGTCTGTCTAATTATATAAGATGTAACTGTAGAGAGAAATATCCGGTCTTGAATATTATATTATTAATATTACAGTAGACCATGCACCGGTTCAGGCTTAATGGTAAGCCCATTGCATGGCCAACTTTTAAATATGTTGTCAACAACCCATGCATTCATTCATTCATTTTTCATTTCTAAATGAGCACCTCAACAGGACGTGTGAATCTACTTCTACTTGGTTCATTTTCCGCACATGATAGACCCCTTTCGTTCTGTCCCTACTCCCCTCGCTACCTGGGTTTAACTCCTGCCTGTTGTTCCTTCCAGGGTTGACCTGGCCCAGCTGGTCCTGTACAACTTGAGTCTCACCAACAAGAAGAAGTACCAGGACTTCGACAACGAGATCATGCCTTTCATCAACCACAACTGGGACAACCTGCAGCTGGTCAGGGTAAGGAACATGTAAACAGAACAGAATGGTCTTGACTATTTTGAAGAAGGTTAGACATCCAGGTATGATAGTATTGCACAACAATCATACACGGTACAGTGTATGGCAGCAACTATTAAATATAGTACAAAATAGAGGTATAGAATAAAGCTTATCATCGTAATTATGAAAACAATAAGGGATAGCATAAGTCGGTCAACGATCAGTACTGACGGAAGATAGTTGAGGCTATCTGAAACGTCTGATCAATTAAGCAACTTTCAAAGTTCAGTTACAGATGCCAGGTTTATGCAATGGCTGCAGAAACATTTGCAGCCAGCAACATCTATGCTTCATGTTCTTTCTTCTTCTTTTTTTTCTTGTAAGGAGTTACATGCACAATTCTTATTTTATTGATGTATAAACTTTGGTCGAATCAGTACTCAAAATCATTCTACAATGTTTGGCTGGTAAATTGCCCCTCAAACATACAGATTATCTTTCTGTGCTCTCGGTAGATTTCAACAGATTTTCTGTCCACTTGCAAACAGCAAGGACATCGTTGACATTTAAAAGTCATAGAAAAGTCGGAAACCAGAGAACAAAGATACTGCAGTTGCTAGACCAGTAATTACATCGCCACTTTCATTCCTACCACAGGGGGAAAAGTAATTTTGTGGAGTGGAGATCAAAGCTGGGCAGAATGTTCTGTTATCTGAGACATAACTAGGTTGTTTTGTGGTTGCTTAGTTCTTTCTTTCATGTCTGTCTATAGCTGGAAGCCTTCACACGAGGGGAAAGGCAAGAGAAAGTCCTGGATGCACTGAAAGCATCAAAAACAAGGTAAGGAAGAGACTTGATTTGTCTACAGTGCTTCACAGTTTTATACTCTTGCTTGGGTACTCATTGTACTTACCACACTGTTAATGGAAAGAAGTGGTTTTGATTAGCCTGCATACTCTTCTTGGGTAACCTTAGTCTCTCCATGTATTGCTACTCTGCCAATATTTCCAGAAATGATTCAAACCCTTGAATGCAGTAAATCAAATTTTGGATGAACTTCAAAGTATATCAATGTTGATTTTGCTTCATGAACAATTTGAGAACTGTTTACCTACATGTACATAATGTATTTCATCTTCTGACAGAGCATCATGTAGATGTAAAGCATGCATGTGCAATGTAATTATTCTACTTATTTATTGACATACAAAACTTTATGTCAGTAATACTGTATTATGCTATTGAACAGTTTTGCTCATTAAAATCCAATGGATTTGTTGGGTCCGTTGGCATGTGTGGTGGCCACCATCTTGATTTTGTGACATCGCAGGGAGGCCATACCATTTCATTAGGAGGGGTGTTTGGGGGTCGCTTGCGTTCTCTCTATTTTTAACAAATCGGCACACAACTATCACACATTCAACTCAAATAAAAAGAAAAATTCAATGCCGATTCATATTTATAAAAAGACCCTGTAATCGCTAAACTAACATTATAGCAAACATGAAATATATGTAGCACAAATACTTAACTCTAGTTGTATAAATGTTTCAAAACTACTTGTTGACTTTCCAGGTTTGCCTGCGGCAAGGAAGTCAAGAAGAGGAAGTCCATATTCGGCCTGCGTATCCGAACACCGCCTGTCCCTCCAACTATCATTCTCCCATTGGACGGACCAATCAACGAGGTGACGATGAATGACCTTGAGATGAAGGGTCGCAAGGTCAAAACTTTTGTTCCAGCACAAAGGTATGGATATTAAAGCACAAATTAACTTAAGACATAGTTTTTTTCTCTGTTTATGATTAGTTTCAACTCTGCATTATTTTCGTAAATACATGTTTTCAAGTTTCTCCATACACAACCAAAGAGTTTATACCGAGCCAACGTTTCGATGATCGCCCATCACCTTTGAATTCCTTGCCTTCATCTGAATAAGGCAGTCACCAAAACGTCGGCTGCATGTAGGTATAAACCTTGGTTTTGTGAACTTTGTTAACCAGTGATGTATTTATTAACTGGATGAATCTCTTCACAAGATCGTAAATAACACCTTTTTAAGGCAGTCGAAACATTCACTTCCTCTACTAACCGGTACCGTTTCAATGGTCCTTCCATGTAAACCACCCTAGCCAACTTACCATGCAAAATTACTTCAAATCTTAACTCCTCTGTTACTGTAAGTCAAGACCTCTCGAACCTCTCTGACATTTTATTGTTATTATTATTGTGTACGTTCGGAATTTATGTTTGTATACTGTAAATGCGTAATATTACAACATTGTTTTTGTACTTGCTATGTGTTAGACGTCCGATATCAGCTATTGCTGCCTGGGATGTCTAGTATTGCCTGTTGCAATAAAAATTATTTAATAAAATAAAGAAATAACACCACAATACATGTGCTATTATTTTATATGGTAGGCCCATGCATGGAATATATCTTTGCTTTCAGGCTATCAGAATCTCCTGTACCCTTGAACAGAAAACGTTCCCTAGACTTGGAAGACTCGGACATGGACACGAAGGCCAAGCGAGCGCGCAAACTCCTGGAGGCTGCTAAGACAACTGTACGTACACTTTACTGCTCCAGAATTCTGGTGGAAATATTCCTCAGAAATTTTCATACTTCCTGGATACAAAAGATATTTGTAAAAACAGGCCTAAGTGTTTTTTTTTTTTTAAAACGAACTCGCCCAGTGCAAGGCCGTAGGGGGCCACTCATCAAAGCACTGAACTAATTGTTACTGTAGCAGCATCTCTTCGCCCTAGGTCAGAAACATCCATGCTCCAGATAAGTATGACTTCACTGACCCATTAGGAGAAGCAGGGGTTACAAAGGCTGCTCGGGAAATTCCCTACCCCATTTAGGCCGGAATCTTTTGTTCCACTCACACTGGGGCATGCCCCTACTCTTTTTCGAAAGATGTGGGTTCTTTAACGTGCTCAAGGTGTGACTCACCTCAAACACGGGACCTCCATTTAACGTCCTATCCGAGGGACGTCCCTAACCCTAGATGAGCTAGGTACTCATTTACACCTGAGTAAAGTGAGGAAGGTCGTGTTAAGTGCCTTTTCCAAGGGCACAACGTCGGGGCGCAAGTTCGGACTTGTCTCTGGGCACAACCTGGGATTAGATCCCGGGTCCCATTGTTTGACAGCCGCGTGCTCTACGCTTGCGCCACACGACGCCACTATAGTTATGTTTGTGAAGGACTTAGTGTTGAATTTTAAAAACTCTTTGTACACAAAGCAGTCTTTTATTCAACCAACTTCTAGGTTACCGTTTGTCACCTTCGTCTAGGCAGTTCTGACTGGTTCAGACTTACTAGTAGTGTAATGATAAAATACATGTACTCACAACAACATTAGCATGGGGCTTAATGTTGTGTCCAAGCCCAATATAGAAATTTCAGAAGGTTCAGAAACTCACAATCACAAGGCCCAGCAGAAATTAAAAGTGAAATGCACATACATGTATTTTAAACTGTGCTGCAAATTTCAAATATTCAATAGATGAAAGACTGAAACAGTATACTGATAGGTAGTATTTGAATTCTATATTAAATGTCATAACAGTACTGCTACTGTATGTTTGGTGTGGTTCTTAGCTGTGGCTATTCTTTGATGCAAAGTTCAAACGTTATTAGACAGTTGAAACAGTACACTGTTAGCTAATGGTTGATTGGCTTGTGTTATGCCATAACTGAAAAGTTTGTTGTGGTTATTAGCTGTAGTCATTCCTTGGTGCAAATTTCAAACATTGTTAGCTAATATTTGATGAGCTTATGTCATAAGGGCTGTGTTTATTGTGGTTCCTAGTTGCGTGTTAAGAACCCCAATATTGCAAACTAGTACGTATTTATCGCCCTATGTCAGTGATATTATGATATTGAACAGTAGCTAATATTTGATGAGCTTGTGTTTATGTCAGAACTTCTATGTTTGTTTGTGGATCGTAGCTGCGCGTGAAGAGCCCCAAGAGTGCGAACCAGTCGTACACGGGTTACGTCGGCCGGCTGTACGGGGACAACGGTCTTCCCTCCACCTCCAGTCTGCTGGACAGCATCCCTCACTGTGACGAGGCAACCTTCGACAATCTCAGCTCCAACAGGGTGAGAATCTCTCTGTGTCCAAAAACATCAATCCCTAAGTTTTAGGCAAGCAGATGTTGAGTTTCCTATAGCATGACACTAACTTTTTGTTTAAAACTGTAAGCAGTTTCCAATTCAAATGTCATTGATAGTAACTCAGCTGAAAATCAGCTGAAAAACTGACAGTATATAAGTTTCACTTTTGTACATTTTGTTGTCCTGGTCGCATATCCCACGTTTGATGTTGCCGTAAATAACAGTGGTAACTGTTTTTGTTATGTAGTCACACAGATTTGTGTAGACCCCCATAATCCCTATTGGTCTTTCCAATACTTACATTTTGTACCTCTGAACACAGTAAGCCCTTAGCAAACTACAAAAAAATGTATCAGAAAAGGTTACTGTTTAGATGAACAAGGGTCAACACCCACAATCACAAATATAACATACTAACATCTAGATCTGTTCAGTGCTTTTGTACAGCTTCCAGTTTGTAAGTGAAGTTCTCTGACTTCCGATGTTAAACCTTCTCCCTGCAGCCTAACTCTGTAACCAATAGGGAATTAGGTGCCAAACGGCTGCTTCAGAGTGCTAAAGGCTAATTAGTCCTTTTTTTTCTATACTACAGAGTATTGGCTCCAGCAGTGCACCGTCCGTCTCAGACTCCACAGTCAGCTCCTGCTCCAGCATCCCTCCCTCAGCAGCCAGCAGCTACCTGGTGGCCAGCAGGCACCACCCCTCCACCTCCCCCTCCAACAGAAGGTCCCTCTCCCCCAAGGGAAAGAAGCCCACCAAACGCGGCCGTCCAAAGAAGAACATAGAAAAGAAGTTCAAGAGCACGGGAAGGAAACGGGGAAGACCCTCCAAGAAGGAGCTCTACGTGGCAAGTTCGAGCGAAAGCGAGGACGACAGCATTGTTGAACCCGAGGTGATCAAGAGTATGAAGGATACTGCGATTTCCATGGAGCACCTTCGGGCTTCCGTGAACTCGTACTTCGGAGCGGAGGGAAGGCTGGCTTGCGGTGAGAAGTACACCGTGTTAGCGAGAAGGGTAACGCCGGACGGGAAGGTGCAGTACCTGGTACAGTGGGAAGGGTTCACTCCAGATGGGAGGACTTAGTTATCTTACAATGCAATGGAGAGAATAAGACATTATTTAGAGATCCATAATATACAATGACATGTACATTAAACATGAAGCCCAGACTCAATTGTAATTTACAGTTAAGTGGCTTAAAACTCAAAATATTAATGGATGACCAAATTGCTTAGCCTGGATGCTGGCAGGGTGAATATCAATGAGATCACAGAAAAGCTGACAAGGCTGGTATCCAGACTACAAATTGCTGGTCTCAAGGCTCTGTTCTTACCAGGTTTCATAAATCTGGATTCATCCAGGCCTGAGGTGTATTCGGTTGATCCAGCTTAACCCCGCCTCAGAGCCAGATTCAAAATGTTCATACCTGGCTTTGCAGATCAGCATCATGCTTGGTCCAGATTGGCAAATCCTGGTATGAACAGGGTGTAAGGCAGGCTATTATACTTAGGTTGACTGACCCCTGCATATCCAGTAACAAGGACAAACTGTGCAGAAAATAAAGGAAAAGTAAAACTGTCTTCACTGAAAATTGTTACATGTAGAGTAGAAGGAGAAAAAGTGCTAGTTTAGTATCAGCAAAAATCTCATGGTTTCATACAGATACTCAGCATAACAATCGTGTACAGAGAATTGTTGCAACATAACCAAATCCTTGAAATGGCTGTGAAGGAAAATGAATGCCTTGCACACAGTATATTTTGCATTGTACAGAGATAAGTGTCCTGAAAAATAATCACAATCACATGCATGTCTCTTAAGGTAGCATATCATTTTAGACAGCCAGTATAAACATTGGAAATGTGCATACTTGTACAAAGAAGGCTCAAATATTGAAAATTTAGTAGTTCATGGTAACAGGTCTGCCAGCTGATGATAATGTTTGAATCAACATTAATTTTTATACAAAAGAAACGGCATTGTTCCATCTTTGTTTGTGTCGATTATGTGCTTCCAGTATCTTTTTACAACAAAGTAAGAATTCTCTAACTAAAGATATCATTAGATTGAAGCTGCACTAAAGGTTTAACAACTTAAGGTATCTTTGCAGTCTGTGAGGTTAGTATCAATTGTAAGAGTTTTTGTGTAAACTTTTGTACCTTGTAAGATCTAAACATCCTGTGTACAATTGAAGTAGACAATTATGTACAATCATGAAAGCAATGAGTAAAAATTGATGCTAAGATTTGTATAGATACTTTCTTTAGTATTTGTAAGAGAAGGCAGTTTTAGATTATTAGCTTTTATAAGAATCATGTGTACCCAGAAAAGTTTGATCTATCATTTTCAGTTCCTGTACCTGTATATTAATGTACTTGTATTTGGTGCTCTTTACTGAATTACTCTTAGCTGTCTGAGAAATATTTAAGCTATCTTCTATTAAGTCAATTGATAAAAGGCAATGTTAATTGTAAAAGAACATACTTATCTGGCAACTTCAAAAAGCTTCACCGAATTTCCTAAGACCCGTAAAGTTGTTTTTTTATTTTTGATGGATACAAAATTACAGGTTTTAATGACGAACAACGGACTAGATTCTACTCACAGAAATGGGAACGTTCTTGTCACTCTGGATTTAGAAACAACAGAGTTTTAAGGTCACAATGAAAGGTATTTAGAAAATACAGTAATACAGAGGACATGTAGCACCAAAGGCGATATCATCAAAACAAAGACATTTACAAAACTTTCTTTAACACAATCCACACCATAGTCCAGTCATAACCGCCCATCCATTGGTTTAAGCAAGGTCCTTTGTTTACATTCACAGGAACTATTAGTAAGAATTCTATGGCCCCTGGCTCAGAACTGTAATGTTTCCATAACAACTTGTTATGTGTAATTTGTATCTCACTACCTGTTTAGTTAAGATTTTGTATTAAACTTTGAATTGTTGATTATTTTCCTGTGTTTTTATTTCATGCTTGATTAGAGATGAAAAATTGAAGTGTTACAAGATTGCTACTTAATGAAGAACATGTTATTAAGCATTAGATTAGCACCGACTAATTCTAGTTTCTCCTTAACAAAGAACATGTTATTAACCATTAAATTAGCACCGACTAATTCTAGTTTCTCCTTAATGAAGAACATGTCTTTAAGCATTAAATTAGCACTAACAGTAGTTTTAGTCGGTGCTAATTTAGATAAGTAGGTGATAATTTAATGGTTAATGACAAGTTCTTTGTTTAGGAGGAATGTTAACTATAGTGTTGTAATTAATTTAATGGTTAATGACATGTTCTTCATTTAGGAGGAACTAGTGTTAGTCTGGGTTAATTTAATGGTTAATGACATGTTATTCGTTTAGGAGGAACTAGTGTTAGTCTGGGTTCATTTTATAGTTAATGACATGTTATTCGTTTAGGAGGAACTAGTGTTAGTCTGGGTTAATTTAATGGTTAATGACATGTTATTCGTTTAGGAGGAACTAGTGTTAGTCTGGGTTCATTTTATAGTTAATGACATGTTATTCGTTTAGGAGGAACTAGTGTTAGTCTGGGTTAATTTAATGGTTAATGACATGTTATTCGTTTAGGAGGAACTAGTGTTAGTCTGGGTTCATTTTATAGTTAATGACATGTTATTCGTTTAGGAGGAACTAGTGTTAGTCTGGGTTAATTTAATGGTTAATGACATGTTATTCGTTTAGGAGGAACTAGTGTTAGTCTGGGTTCATTTTATAGTTAATGACATGTTATTCGTTTAGGAGGAACTAGTGTTAGTCTGGGTTAATTTAATGGTTAATGACATGTTATTCGTTTAGGAGGAACTAGTGTTAGTCTGGGTTCATTTTATAGTTAATGACATGTTATTCGTTTAGGAGGAACTAGTGTTAGTCTGGGTTCATTTAATGGTTAATGACATGTTCTTCATTAAGGCGGTTAACCGTTAGAATATAATATTAATGCTTAAGTTGCCATTTGGCACCCCATTCTCTATTGGTTACAAAGTTAGGCAATAGGGAAGGTTGAATAGGTTAACCTCCTTGAATCACCCAATAAATTCAGCAACTGTAAACTGTCAGACCTCAGTCTGCTATTGACAGCCCTGTATTTCACATTGATGGAGGCCTGGCTAAGACAGTTTACCAAGTTCCTCTTTAAGACACATTTGGATGAGACAAGAATATCCTATGGTGATTTTTTTCCTAATTTTTTTAACCAGGTCTGAGGAAACTAGAAAGACCGCAGATCCACCAGTTGAACCCAGGGGCCCACTAGGGAAATGGATTTCAACAGTCCGCATCGTTAGTTTTGTTTTGGCCACCAAGCAACATGGTTCCCTCTCGCTTTTTCTTTGAACTGTTCAGGTCTTTAATTTTTAGTGGGCGAAACTCTGTACATGTTTATAGTGTATTTATTTCACAAAAAGAGTGCATTTCCTTCAGCTGCCCGTGAACTTGAAGAAGATAATGATTAGGTGATAGTCCGAGTTGTTCATCGATCACGGCATGCTCACGCAGTTACAAAGTTAAGTTTTAAACATGGAATTGGAAGCAAGTTTGGATACCATAAAAGCCCAGTTTTCTCGCGGTCATATTAAGTAGGACGCCCGAGAAAAAGTTCCTTACAGTCCGTGGTAAACGTCCAATTTTACGGTCAGAATAAAGTGCTGGGTCAAACTCTTCGCACGGTAGGTACTCCAAGAGTTTGCTACCTCCCCTGCATGCCTGGTAAAGCCGTAGGCTAAATAATATTTACATGACTTGTATAAACAGACAATCTACTTGAAGGAAACGCCGTACAAGAAAGTGTTAATCACACTTGTCTAGCACATCCGTTATTCGTCTTAGTCATGATAAATGAAATCATTTCCGTTGACGTGGGGAAAAAACGCGGGAGTTCTGTCATCAAACGACAGTGTTGTCCAATCGTTTACTGCTGCCATGGCAACGGCATCTGAGGGTAAAGTAGTCTGCCCCCAGGACATTTGGGGACGGATCGTCACAGTCGCAAGACGGGATTCGGAATCGATTGCCGAGATTTCGGGACTCGAGGCATTTTGTGAAAATACAATTTCTAGGTAGTAGAACAAATTTTTCGGGGCAGTTGTCCATATTAAAAAACAAGGAAAGAAAACTGTCGAAGTATGTCCACAATGCTATGCCCAAAGCTATTAGAAATTAAATTGGGCGGGGAAAATCCGCACCTTCTTCAATTTGGTTCTAATTTAATATAGAGTCTAAGTTTAATTGATACGTCCTTTTTCCACTCCCTTTTTTCGCCCGAAGGCTGGTTTCCTAGTTTACCGATCAAAGATAAAACGGACTGGTTTTCCTTTCGTACAGATAAGCCATGCCACCGAATGCCCGACCCCTACAAATTAAGGATGAGCGGTCCCTTATCAACTCATAATTGTCAGCATTCAGAAAAGTAAATTGGAACCGTAGGGCGTGTAGTATTTGGTGGCTGATTCAGTCAACAGTGGCGCGTCCGCTTATAGTCTGAAGGAACCGTGCGGCGCTACCAGAGGGTTGTCAACTGTAATAAATACATAAAATACGCGTTTAGACAGTTTAACTACAGTTCAATACTTTGGAAACACCACTCGAGAATCGGAACGCTGCGGTTGTTGCGTTACATTGTAGTGGATCAACAAGTGTCCGTTGGACCAAGGACGGATCCATAATCGCCAGGGAAGACGTTGTTTATTTCTTAGACAACACTATGGGGTCGGCTGCGTCTAGAAGAAAGAGGAACGCTGCAGCTAAACTCAGGTGAGTCCGTCACACCAAGGATCCGGAGGTTATATGGTCGAACGTCTCGACAATATATTTTCTTAAGTGTCAACATCGGTGGATAAAAGTTACAAGAAGTTTCTCTGGGACTTAACAGGGACGTCTGGTTGTTATTTTGTTGGCTGTGGAATATGCAAGGACACGGAGTTCTGAAGTTTGCACTCTGAGGCACACATTTTGTAAACAGAAGACGTTCCGTTTTGTACTGGTTGTCTGATGTGTATTGCCATCCACACGCTTCACTGATCGATATTTTGAGAGTTCTTGTCTGTTGGACGACTCCGGTGAATCAAAATACAAAGAAGCCGTTTTTCACGCTGAATCAGTCATACAATTTCAGTTTGTGGTGCATTGAAGTAGTTGTGATCATGAAAAGACCACGGAGGTTGAAAAGATAGACCATACAATATGTTTTTCCCTCTCTGCACTGTCCCAGGATACATTGTCTTATCCCTCTCTCACCCTTTTTATACAATGCATAATTGCTTTGTTTTACCGATTAGATATGGGTGATTGTTCTGTCATACACCATTTAATTTATCTAACATTTTTAGTTGCAAAACTGAAATGGGTCACAAGGGTGTCATAACTGTTACCGAATTACCAGAGTGTCATGATCAATTAAGTAATTGTCTGCAGAACTAGGAAAGTGTGATAGATTGATTTTATACTGTAAATGCAGAAATGTTCGCGGTGGTTTTATGTTCGCGGTTTTCGCTGTGAACTCTTCAGCACAAACTTAAAACCACCTCAAAACTCTTTGCCCACCTATTAATGTAGTGCTATACTATTGTTTCAAAAGTGAACTTATAAAACCTCCGCGAACACTTCACTTTCTCCCTACCGCGAAATAAAAACCATGCATTTACAGTATCTCTGGATGAAAACTTACTATTTCTTTAAAAGCGACAGTTGAAAAAACTCAAATACCATCCTTTCATTGGTAGGTGTTAAAAAGACTTGATTTGTTGATTTTACTGCATGCAGTACACACTTAAAAAAAGAAAGTACTCGGCAAGATTTTTATGGTTCAGTAGCATTTTTAATGACAAGTTTATTGCAAATTCATGCCCGAAGGCTAAATGCAAATAACATACATAAAAGAACAGTGTACAAAATAGGTATAAAAGCTGCTTATCTAAATTATACAAATGTAATTGTCTATAACTAGTGAAGGGTTTGACTTCTCTTTTGTAAGCAATGGAAGACGTAATGTCTCACCTTTTCTATAATGACATGGAAAAGTTTGGCAACACTTTTTTCAGAAATCTTGGCCAGGATTACGGTTTTATTCTGAAAGACAATTTTTCTTAGCCAATCCATTTATATATGCCGTTTGCAAGTCTTCTCACCAAGAAACTTTTACAGACTGTACCAGTCTTAATTCTCTGTGTTGAATAATTTATATAGCCTGTGAAATTGTTTTGAGTCTAAATAAAGCCAATCAATTTTACTTCCCACTGCAACATTATTAGATTATACCCCTGCTTATTAGCACATTTATACTTACCTTGAAGTTACAAATAGCTGACTAGATAAAAGGATATCCCTGAGCCTTAAGTCCTTTGATCCCATGCGCTCACTTTTAGAGGTTCAAATGAAGTAACATGCTATTAGACGGGATATGACAAGATATAGCAAGATGAAACAACTCCTTTGGGAGAAAATCTATTACATTAGGGTTTAGAACACTGTAAGTGTGACATCCTTAAAACTGAGTATGCGATTACTAGAAGTTCTTTCTTTGAAAATTATAAATCCTCTGATCTTGTTTGACCATTTCTCCCTTTTAAGTGGAATAAAATCACAGAAACCTGTCAACCTCCATTTATAATTATCTCCCGGGTTACATAAATCCGCTACTTTGAAAACTATGGGTTTTTAAATAGAGATCTCTTGTGCAGCACCCCAGCCCCCAGGTATATACAGCTATACAGGAGTGCATTATACTGGGGGGACGTTGGGTTGGAGAACTGTTTGGACGTATCTTTTCAGGGTCGCGGAATTATGTACCCAAATGATGTTAGCAGATGTTCCTTTTTTGAAACTTATAAATCTTGTATAACCTGTTTTCCCTTTCGAGTGGAATAAAATCACAGAAATCTGTTCATCCTGCAAAGATATAGCAATTCTATTAATACTTATTCTCCAAGCAGAGCTTTTAATCGGTGGCTACTAGTGGTGATTTTTTAGTTCGCCTCCCTTCACTTCATTCTGTGGCAGAGGTGAAGGGAGGTGGACTTTAAAAAAATCTAGGGCCACTACTTGCCCCCCCCCCCAGTGACCGTAACCTCTGCTTGGACCTTCCCACCCCTGTTAGTCATTAATGGAACAACCCTGGTAGTTGCAGTTATGAAGAAAGCAGGTGTTTATTAAGCACACTATACCCAGTTATTTAGCCTGACCTTTCTTCATCTTTGTTATCATAGCAAATGCCAACAGCACAGTTGGTTATTATGTATAACACAGGCTGTCATGTATGTTTATGGTGGGAACCCTGACCTATAGACCTTTCTGTGTTTGCATGAGAGTCCGTTTTGTCAACACCTGGAGTTACCTGTTCTTGTCACACCTGTGGGAAACCCACCTGTGTTTAGATCACCTGTCTTGTTCCTTAAGCAGCGGTCTACTGTCCATTGTCCCTTTTGAAAGATCTAAAGGGAGATTTTCTCTGGTACATTGAATCTGTCTTATAGTCTACATAAGGCCTAGCAAACATTATGTTGTGTTTTCAGTTTTGCCCAACAAAAAATAAGGGTCTGTAGGTAGGGACTTCTTTTTTTTTAGATTTCCGCCAAAGTGATCCAACAAATTGATAACGTTACAGTTTATCAATGCGAAACTGAAACGCATCAGAATGCCTCCTTGAATCTGTCCTATAGTCTAAAGTCTATAGGGTAAAGCAGTATATGTTTAGCATTAGCATTGTAATAAGTTTATGTAAAACTGAACAACACATTTTCCCTTTTCAACTTCCAGTGCCGTCAATGCAGTGACAACTTACACATCCAAACCACCAGGTAACGAAGAATCAAATCAAGGTGAGACAAAGTGTTTTATTCCAGCCACTCTGGCTGATAGAATCAGTTGCCCTGTTTTAATATCAAACAGTATAAGATAGAAAACATATCTATCACAGCTTGACAATGAAATGAAATGCTTAAGCCAATATAGAACTACAGTAACTGTATCACCTACTGATATTGTTTGTTCGGAAATCTTTGCTTACATTGGATGGCTCAATATTTGAGATAGCTTCTCTTTCCAAAAAGTGCAGAGAACCCTTAATGGCCCAGGCTGTTTGAATAAGAGGAGCAACAAAAAGGAAAAACATCATGTAATACAATATTGCACATATATCATGGGTGAGATAATTGAATCCAAAAACTGGGACAAAAGAGTGATGAACTTGATGGACAAAGCATCTTTTTCTCTCTATTTTGTGTCAGGTAATGACAGCGTCACCTTGCAGCAACAACCAGTACTGCAGCAGAAAGAATCAGAAACTGGTAACAAGGCAGAAAATGGAAATGGTTCTGTCACAACAAATGGTAACGTTGGGTAACATAAATTCGGGATTTTTCCGATAATGGTTGACTGAAATCAATCTAGCAGAACAATAAACCATCCTTTTTTTCTATTATTCTGTCAGTATCATGTACTATCTTTGCACTAATCATATATATGGTAGATTTTGTCTCTAGGCGTGCTGACACCATAATATTTCAACTTGAAACTACCGTCCGCCGCACGCACAATGACGGTGCTGTCAGACAGGGGTGAACATTAATTCGGGAGAGAAGATTCGTCTTGAATATCTTACCGCTAATCACATTTTATACAGCAGCTATTCGTTCCATCCTTGGCTTGAGGAGAGTGCTATGGATATAGACGTGTCCAAGTAAAAAAAATACACGAAAAAACGGCCGCACCGCACACATCAGGCCTTTGCTAACATCCCGTTTGTTGAGTCGGTAGAAAGTCACTCAAAGTCGATCCCCACCGTCATGGCAACGTGTACATTATTCATGGCAAGTTAGCTGGATGCCGTAGCATTGCTGCTATTATGGTTATACTACTATGTCCATGTGTTCCTTGTTGTGTTAGGAGTAAACTTTGAGGAAAATATCGTCTTCAGTCCACTATCACACGCAACATTTAGACAAAAAAGTGTTCCTCACAAACCTTTTGTCGTCTGCTTGACGACATGATTCTGGGTAACAATATGGCGGCGGGAAAATACACGTGCCGTAGGTTCTAGCAACACTTAGAATCCAGTTGCAGGTTAGCAAAAGAGATTGCAATAAGTTGTATTGTAAATAATTGTGTTTAGCAGGCAGGAGATGTGACATTTGTCTTATAAACCAGCGAACAACCGTGCAGTGTGAGTCTCCCACGAAGCCCCCAGACTCTGACAATAAGGGAAGGAGAGTTTTTGACGTCGCCAACTTCTAATGCATGGTTATCGAAGCTTTTCAGACAGTGTTCTGAATGCGTTAGTCTGTCAAGTTTGCATTTCTAGCGGTATTACTGATGTTGCATCTAGCACATATCCCTAAATACCCCGTTTTCGAAAAATCCCGAATTTAAGTACCCCACGAATTTATGTTACCCAACGTTAAGTAGAAAAATAAAATGCTTTCTTACGTTGATGAAGGTTAGACATCCAGGTAGTAAGATATGCCAAAAATAGTTACTGAAGCAACTGGATAAAATTTTGAAACAGTCAGACGTCTTTCGTCAGTGAAATATTTTCTTGATTAACAAAACAATACTTCTTATAAACAGTGAGTTACAAGGGTCAAATATATTGCAATGTATCTGCCAATGATCTTTTCTTTTACCTGTAGAGAATGAACATGACTAAGAGATCAATTCTTGTCAGTAGCCAGGGTCAAAGGAATGCTTGAAATGTTTTGATTGCAAACTTTGTTTCTAAGGTTCAAATGGACATGGCAACAGCGCCACCATGCAACAAGATGCAGTACTGCAGACTGAGAGCCCAGCAGACAGACACCTGCAGAATGGTGCCAACAAGAATGGTTGGTCATCAATTGTTGCACTCACAACTTTGAAATCACTAAAAATTGCTAATGAGGGCTTTAATCATTAGCATCTGGAATGAAAGTATAATACTCCAGGACTGCTACATTTGCTATCCGTCATAAGTTTTTAAAGAATGATTGATAGATACTGGCTTGTCTTATGGTGCAACATTGGGTGGAAAACATATAGAACATGCTATAGTACAAGGTTACAAACTAGCATGCATCCAAGACAGACTAAAATAAACAATACTTGTATGTATATGTGTAATGCAAAGTTTCAAACATTATTTAGCCTTTCAATCCATATTCCATCTTCACTATATGCCTTCGTATCATTTTTTTCTGTCATCATTTTTTCAAAGGCGAGACCATTGCTACAACACATGACGGGTACATCACAGAACAGCCCAAACAAACATACTCAACAACAGAGCTGAAGCAGCTGGTACTAGCGGCAGTTATCATTCAAAGGTAAAACCATAAAAATGCCACATAAAGATTTTTCAGACTTTAGAAAGCTCAAGATACTGTAAATGTACCTAAGTTGGTGGGGGATTAATGTTCACGGTTGTTGTTGTAGCCTCTTCACTGCAAACTTAAAACCACACCAAAGATTTAGCTTGTTCTGTCTTCTATCCAACTACCACCTAGTTTCAACCGCAATCTAAAAAACCACTGTGAACACTTTTTTTTCTACCTTCCGCAAAATTAGATCACTGTGAACTTGAATGCAGTAGTGTGTCCAAAATAATGTACAAACTGTAGTTACAGATAAGCTATTATCACTTGATGTGAAGAAATCGCTTTGTTGAAGCTCACACATTTTCATCATTCTCTCAGTGAGTCTTCATTTATACACCTGTACAACCAGTTTCTATAGACATAGCATAGATATTCCTGATTATATCTAATGATAGTGATTAAGGTCAATTAGGAAAATTACTAGTTTGTAGCTATGGTACAACATAGATTAATAGCTTCATCACTGTAGGAAAAAATGACACCTGCAATTATCACCCTAAGTTGACGAATGATACATTATTGCCCTTAAGTGGAACATTCTATCTTATATTAAAGACAAGGGGTTTTATGACAATAAGATTTTTATGCTGTTGCTATGATTGATTTAAATGTAAAAGCGAATTCAGCATTATTGTCTTGGATTTAGTACTTAAGGCCCTACCTTCCCTAAAGTTGTACAACTTTCTTTGATTATGAAATGGAAAAAAGGCTCCTTGAAATGCCTCCTCTAAATGAGACCAGCCCTACTTATTAGTAAATCTTCAAATTTGGCAATAATTAGACTTTCTCTGGAGATGTATGATGGCATGCCAGGCCAGTCCTTTTACTCTGTGAAACGCAAGGTTCAAAAAGACTCTATCAAATATGTTCGAAGATTTTCAACTGGACCAGTTCTTTCCCCACTACAAGTCATGTCCACACTGCAGGTAAGGTTTGTTGTAGTATAATGTGAGTGTGTCAGTTTGACAGGTGAATTCTACTCCGAGAGTAAACTTTTATGTAACCTATTGTAAGCAAGATGTTCTCTTTCAAATGTCTGAGTGCATTCCTTTGGTTTCAACAAGAAGATTTTGTTCAACAGGTTCATTTAACTAACGTTGCCAGTGTTGAAAGTTTAGGGAACTTAATGTGTGCACTTGTAATTGAAATATGGTACTGCCAAGATGTTCACGAAAAAATTTACACACCTTTTCCCTGTTTGTTAAGCTACTGTACATCAAATTTCATCTTTACCAACGATGTTTAGATTTTGTTTGCTTTTTTTGTTTGTTTATTTGTAGATGGTTCCGTGGCTACCGGACGCGGAAAGACTTAGATACAGAGCAGCGTATGGCTCGGGTCATCCAGAGGTATGTGATTGTGTTGCAACGATACATAACAACCATTATCTATCGTAAACAGGACTTAGAATTCCTAACAAAATGTCCAGGACAACAAATAGAAAAGCAACTATTCCTGTCCTGCAAGTCGCTCCTTGTAAAATACCTTGAGGAAAACATAGTAAGGCATTTGCCTGTAGTGTCACCCTCTTCTCATTCCTGGTACCTCCTCTTATCCCAGCACTCATCAAGCCTTGTTTTGAAACACAGCATGAAGTTCATCTGTGTTACTTAGTAAATTACATTATGAAAAGGTTAAATTTAACATAGCTAACACAAAGTAGACAGGTCCATTTCGAGAACAAGGATGACTGAATCAGTCAAAAATCTGGGCAAGTCCCAATTGTTTTGGTGTTGTTTATGTAAAGTTTAGCCTTTTCATAATTGTTTTGAAACAGTTGACTGGCTGTGCAGTCACGACACACGTTAAGAGTTCCATTGTTGCACAGTTTTAACTCCAACAGACACCACTGTTGTTTTGACTAAAGGCATGGTGAGTTTATAAAACTGAACTTGTGTTGCCTGGAGATCAGGAATCTGCCGGAAGTTGGACCCTCTTTGCCTGTTAAAATCTGTTGACTTGGATCATATTGTCCATGTCCCTGTGCCTCAGTGCTTTCAGTGTAATGTTGTATGGTTGTTCCATAAGTGCTGACATCAGTCTTTGTCTCCCTATACCCTATACACTGTACCTTCTCCACTACTTGCTGGTCTACTTTGGCCCCCATACAACATTAGCATACTCCAAATGAGGTCTGACTGGAGAGAAACTGTTACTTCATCCAGGTTTGGGAAGGTTCTTTTAACTAAACCGAGCACTTAGCTTACATAGCTTTCTGTGCTGAAACTGCTGTGTTTGTGTGGAGCTTTAGCTAGCCATCTACTGATACCCCTCTGTCTTTTTCTACTTACGTCTGTTTGAGATCTTGTGCTCCTAAACTGTAATTGGCTCTCAGGTTTCTGTTCCCCAAGTATAGAACTTTACATTTCCCTACATTAAAGATCCTTAACCAGTCTGTATTCATAGTCACTGCACCATTGTCTTGTTAGTCTCCTTAGTTACTAAGTTTCTTGTCTTTGCATACTGTCTGAAGTCAGCTTCCAGAATCTATTCACCTAATGACCATGGTGCTTGAAATGCTGACTGTCCAATATCTACATTGCACTCCTATAAAGCCACTTCTTGGTGGCTGGACCGATCACTCCCTAAAGAAAAGTTGTGCCCGTTGAGTAGCTATTTATATTTGTGATGTTTCGTCACTTAGTTGCAGTACCTGACCTCACAGCTTGGCTCCAAAATGATGTATGACATAAGCGACTAGTAAGGGCCTAAAAGCTGTGTTTATTTTGCCGTAAAAATGACCATTTTGACACTTTGATAGATTAGACCGGTAACAGTTATAATCATCCCCCTTTCTTTCTTGAATTGCAAGTTTCTTAAAAGACAGTTTGACATAATGGTTATACTAATAGAATAAAGTCTATAATGTTAACTGACTAGTTGACGTCATCACTCTGAACTACATTTATCAAACACACTTTCAGGTGATACTTATACTGTTATTGCAGGAAGTTTAGACGTCGCTGTTTGACTGTAGAGAAGGCGGTCTTACATCAAAGACCGGCTCGGACCACCGCTTCCCCTGTACCCAGCCCAAGGATGAGTCAGAGGTCACCAAGAACAGCAAAGCTGGCTGACCCTGTGGGTGAAAGGTCGCCACTTCTGATCCGAAAATTTGGTCAGGCAAAGCCCAATGACATAGGGACGACCTCTGGCCAGGATGATAATGGTGAAAAAAGTCAGGAGTCAGCTGAGGACTCAACCAACAACACAATGGGTCAGAGGTCAGCAGAGGACTCAACCAATAACACAAAGGGTCTGGGGTCTACAGAAGGTACAACCAGCAATACAACAGGTCAAGGGTTATCTGGTACTGCAGACAGCATGACAGCAGGTCAACAGAAAAGTGGAAGGGTTAAAGGGCAAAGTTCACCAAGTCCAAGAAAGAGTGGCAAGGTCTCAGGTATGGACTGCTCATTAAACCTAATTGATTTTACATTGTACTATTAGTTTTCAGAAGATGCAGGGAATGTATATAGTAGTTACTAAAGCATTTGTCCTGAAAGCATCCCCAAGGTTCTACTTCCAGACAGGGCTTTCTTAAGTTGAGAAGATTATCCAGCACTATGTTCTATCTTTATTCCAATGTCTGTCCTTGGTGCTGAATGCCTTCCAATGGTAGCTAAAGTGTATACTAAGCAAATTTCTACCTCCAGTGAAGGCTATCGAAAAGTTTGTCAAATCGATTAGATATGCCACTTAGATATACACCATGTTTCCATTTTTACTTTGATGTCTGTCCTTGGTGCTGAATACCTTTCAATGGTAGCCAAATTGCATATGAAGTTGTACTTCCAGCCAGAGCTTTGTTAAGTTGATTAGTGATGCCACCGTATCTTTACTCAGATGTCTGCCCTTGGTGCTGAATGCCTTCCACAACAGTCACATGGTTTACCCAAAGGTTGAGCCAAGTCCTGCATGCAGGATGTCCCTGTTTCATTTGCATGAGAACAAAATATGCATATGGGACATTTATAAAGGTGTAACCCCATTTTTGCTATTAATATTTTTTATGAGAATCAAACTCTGACTTCATGTTCCATCCAAAAGAATACAACCCTTAGCAGTACCAAGCAATTAGTATGCAGAACCAAGGATGCTTGGGATCGAACCCCCAGCCTTGTGACTGAGCATAATCAGGGTTTCTTAGCTCGCATTGCATACCGGGTAAGTTGCCTCATGGCGTAACACTCCAGGTTTGTACTGAACAGTACAAGCTGCATATCCAGACAGATTTATTGGATACACTCACACAGAAAAGGACCCCTATTTTTTTCATTAAATGTTCTTTAACATGTTTGAGGTGTGGCTCTCTTCAAACACGGGACCTCCATATACCCTCCTAGCCGAGGGATGTCCCTAGCTGAGGCTAGGTACTCATTTACACCTGAGTCGAGTGAGAACATTGGGGTAAAGTGCCTTTCCCAACACTATAGATTTGGTTTTGTGAATGATGTCATCATACTATAATAGTTAGATGACATCATAGTTAGATGACATCATAGTTAGGATCACATGTTCTCCAGTCGGTCACCATCTCTGACTCCGCCGGTTGTGTGAATAAAGCTCCGAGTTGTACTACGCGTTTGAGTCGCTTACAAGCACCCTTGGCTACTTAGTGGCGCAAGAGCTCAACATCAGGATCTGTCTGGGATTCAAACTCAGTACCATCATGCCAGTCTGCGTGTGACACAGCACAGCACTATGACACCAATGATGAATAAACAGTACAGCTGACCTTTTTGGTGCACAGGTATACAAATGTAAAGTTTCCAGTCACTCATCTGCCCGACAGGTTTAACTGCCTGAGTGAGGGATGAGTGTCTGGGTCATCACAGTCCTGACGCAACTTACTCTAATGTACATATATCTCTACCGCTTTTCTCAAAAGAAATCATATCATCTTTGACACAAACAATTGATGTTAACTTTGTTTCCTGTGTATTATTATGTAATCCATGTTCCTCATATATTGTATCACTCATATAGAATAGAGTAGTATTCAGTCTTAAGTTATGTAGAACTCATTAGCATTGTTATACTATTAGGCAAAGGCATGGATATCAATCTTGATATTTAGTACTGCTCAAGAACATGCCATACATTGTACCTGTTACAACTGTTGTGCGATAAAGTTTGACTTAACAACAGTTCATCCATCTGGTGAGAACATAAAGGTTGTCCATGATGATTCCTAGCCTGACTAAATCATGCTTCTAGCAGGCCCCAGGAAGCTTGATGGCCAACACCTTTAAGTCAGGAGAACTGTCAACACCCTAATCCTGATTTATGCATACTATGTGCTCAATCATTGTCAGACTGAGTAACTGTCTGTTACCATGGTGTTGGAGGCTGTGATGACTAGTTTCCATGGTGACAGAATCCCAAGCTCCCATTGGTCTGATTTCATATTGATGAAGAATCCTGCGCTCCTATTGGTGACTCAAGGACTTTCAAAGGGAATGGTTCTCTTTAGTTAGAGGTGAATGGCTACAAAAATCAGCCCCTGACAGCAATAGATTGTGTAACACAGGCTACATACTTCCCATTACTGCACGTCAGACGTCTAGACTCTCTGTTTTCTATTTCAATGTCCTCTTCATCCTTTGCACATGTACCTACACGTGTAAGACACCCCCTTTGCACTAATATTGATCGATGCCCCTAATTTTTCTCTACTTTGAATAGGTACATTGCAATAACTAAATTGCTATGACATTTCCAAGAGGTATGTAGGTTAATGAACATGAATACATCATTGCTATTAAATGACGTAACATGTACACAATCTTGTGTGCCAACCTGTCTAGATAGACTAATGCCAGCTTACAAAGGTACAAAGTGTATTGAATAGTTTCAATTCTTTATCCTTTACCTGAGTGTACATTATCATTGTGGAGTTTCTTGTTTTAAATCTCTGCAAATGTTGCTGCCATACACATGTGTCTACACGTGTTAGATTCCCCCTTTGCACTCATAGTGATGCCTACTCTCAATGACATTTCAAAGTAGGTCTGTAGGTTAATGAACATAAAACATAATTGCTACACAATTCGTCTAAATAAACAAATTCGAGGCATACAAATGCATAGTTCGACAGTTTCAACTCTCTTGCTATTTCCTGAAAGTTATTGGAGAGTTTCACTTTTTCAATGCAAATGATGCTACCATACGCATGTGGGTTCACCTTATATTTCTTCATTTTACCTAACTTGTGCCTTGTGCCCTATAAACCCAACTGACATTAGAAAAAAAAATTACATCCTATTCTTTTGACCTCAGGCAAGCCAACTAAATGAATGCTATCAATCTGCTTCTTTTGTAGACAAAAGTACTCTTTGACAAGCTTCCTTATTTTGGACTTCCGTCCTGTGACCAAAAAAATGTATCAAACATGTTGTTGAATTTGGTTACAATTTACATGGCCAAAGTCGTAGGTATTTGTCGTTGGTATTTGTGTGCATCAGACCATTAAGTGATGCACTTTGTTTTTCTCTGCCCAGGGGAAAGTAATTAAGTCAATGACATTTAAGAAAGATGAATGAGTTCGTGACACATGAATACCACATCATTAATACTACACAGACTCTGGTACCGACCTGTCTGAATGAACAAATGCCAGACTCGTTCAACAGTTTATATCTGTCCGTGTCATTGCCACTAGTTTTATTGGCAGAGCTGCCGGTTACACACATTCTTAGTGCACGGTGGAAAATGTTAAGTCCCAAAGCCAGGAATGGTTATAGTCTCCGGCCAGCTATAGACAGGTCAAAAACTACCAGACCTAGGACAGCACGCTCAAGGGAGCTTTCTCCAAAGTCTTCCACGCTTGTGGTTCGAGACCAAAGGAGGCATGGTCCGTTGCATCCAAGGCCCAAATCTGCACGTGCACCAAGCCCAAGGCCAGGAGGACGTTCAAAGCAAACAAAGTCAAAGTCAGGACTCTCGAGCGGTCGAAGCTCAGTCCACCTCAGCAGAAGGACTAAGATGTCCCCAGTCAGGAATATCTCCCCTAGATCTCCCAGTCCAGGAGTCGCAAAGGACAGGCAAGCCGTTCCTCCACAATCCCAATCCTCTCTGGGATGTAGAAACCTTCTTCCCTACATCCACACTCCGGAGTGCAGCGTATCATCTCCTCTTCCAGACACCGAATCTCTCACTGCGCTCAGCCTGGGAGACAGCCAGGCCAAGGAACAAATTGTGTCAGTGGTACAAATTGAGAGTCAGTTAATTACGGAGAAGTCAGGACAGATCACTGCAGATGATGCACAGTGTTTACACCTTGAGAACTCCGTACAGAGCTCTATGTCTCCCCGACAATCCAGTGCCTACTGTTACTGTTGTAGCAATGGAGGTAAAAAAATCCATGAACCTTGTGTCCATGTCTGTCTAAGAAACGGCTTACATAAAGTATGTTTTTGTGCCAATACCTATGCTGTGGAGTCCACTCTGACCAGGACATAAATTTAACGGAACTTGTCCCTGTTGTCAGTTGCATCATATCATATCTCTGTTCATGATTGCAAGTTTATACTGTCACTTTTTGGATTCTTGGTAAGTTAATAGGTTTCTCTAGTCCCTAAATATTGAAAAAGAGATGACTTCTTCTTAACAGCACAAGTGTCTAAGATTTTGGATGTTGTTTATTGTCCTCAGATTCTCTGGTCAGTCTGCAACATCGTAAAGAGAAGAGAGAACATCGTGAGCAGCCCTGGACAGAGGACACTCCGGAGCCTGTCGACCTACAGTGGAAGATAGGTTAGAACATCATCTTATCCTTAAGTCTTTTTCATGGATTTAATTCACATATTTAGGCTACTTGTGACCCCAAAAGGTCCAGCTGAGTATATCCAAAATTTCAGAGCAAAATTAGATATTTTGGCCTTTGAATTATGCTTTGATTATCTCCGAAAACTTGTGTTGTATCACTGGGGACACCGCAAAAAGGCTATTTCTAAGTCCTATCCAAAGAGCGTGACTCGTGGACATTACTTAAAACTACTAGGTTATTCTGGAGCTGGTCCAAGGAATTCCAGCCAGTCAGCTGTAAGATGACATCAGTACTGACGTCAAAGTCATACACAGACTACAATGACGTAAAAACGAGGCCAAACAATTTCGTATCACGATCATTCTCAAATGACAAAACCGGTAGCACCATTTCTCTATCAAGTTGGATGAAATGTTAATCTTTTCAGTAAAAGTAAAGGTACAGCAATCATTCTCAATTGAGGTGAAGCATGTTGCTTTTTCAAGTAGCTACATGTAGTAGTAGTTAGTATAGTGCAATGCGGCTTTGCTACGGCTTGTGTTTTTAGCCAAGCACACCGGGTCAGGGCCCCTACTCTTCTCGATATGTGCGTTGATAAACTCAAAGCTAACTTGCTCCGTTTGCATATGCTGTGTAGGAGATGAGCTGCAGCTGAACATTGATGGCTTCCAGGATGACATTGTAAGTCTGCGATGGAAGGGAGAACAGCTGGAGGAGAAGGCAGCTCTGACAGCACACGGGTTCCTCACTCCTCCCAGAGTTGTGGTAAGCACCAAATTCTCTTACTGAAATGTTATAAATATTAGGCACTTTTTAGACCACATTTTCCTTTAAAATGATCTTACACTTAATAGTTGTACACGTCATGTTCCCTCCCCAAGCTGTTTCTAAAATCATTGTAACAGATGCTTTTCAGTGGGAACAACTACATAATTTCTGAGATAGTGATTTTGAAATTGCAGCAGGAACTATTTCTGCAGTTATTTCTCTCGCCCATTTTTTTTCTAAAACTGCCCATTTCTAACAAAAATGTTGCATTTCTTGCCTCCATTGTTTGTAAACTTGCCCTTTTGAATCTGTACATGATTTTTTTTAGATGCTGTCAGGCGTTGCATGTAGTGAACTTTCATTATCATCACCTGTCCTGAGTGAACTTTACCTGCACAATAAAATCCTGCATGCATGAATTCTCAATGCCGACAGAGGCAGCCACATACTAGTCTTATTTATCGCTACCCTGGGACGCTGTTCTGACATTAACCTACGTGCTATTGACCTCGCAAACGTAACAAATATTTCCTAACTGTCAGAATTGTGACATTTCTTTTCTTCACAATGTATTATGTAATACAATCATCTATGACTTTATTCTTCATCGTGTCTGTTGAGAGAGGCAAACAATTTGTCTTGGTTGTTACAAAAACCTTTGCAAAAGAAAACTGTCACAAACATTTTTAATTTTTTGTTTTATCTGAGTGAGTCAAGGATTCTTGGAAAGGCTCAATAACACAAATTAAAGACAACTTGCTCTTAGATTTTGGAAAATTTATGACAATCTTTTTTTTTGACAAGACAAAATCTTTCCTTTCTGGTTTTCTTAAACATGCAATAGAGTAAGAAAGTTCTAAGATACACAGGATATGCAATTTCTATTCTGTGAAACAAACATTTGAAAGCAGAAAGTGATAGAAAGCAGATGCGGAACACAGACAAGTCATTTGACTGACAATAAATTCAGATAAATGGTAAACAATAGACATATTAGTCATGCCTTACCAACCCTGAGCCTCATAGTATGTCATGTTAATTATGAATGAGCAAATGAGTGGATGAACTTTTACATTCCATTCATGCCAAAGAAAATGTGGAACATGGTTCAAGAAGATGAATGAAATGTCAATGGAAAGCGACCTGCAGGCCGATTTAAGCTCATGAATAAAGAAAGCTTAAAACAGAGAAACACATTGTTGAAAAAGGTTTACAATCACTGAAATCATAGTGTACATAGATATGACCCTGTATTTCTCTAGCTGAAAGGTTGCTGCATTGATGTCAAACATAGAAGTGTGTGTAGTGTTTAGTGTTAGCGACCCTACCTCTGGACCTAGAGGTTGGGAGTTTGAATCCTGCTGTTGTCAGTCACCTGTTGTGCATGCTACTGGTAAGGGTTGCAGTATAATGTTAATCAGTGGTTCACTGTACTGGCACTTGTCTCCCAAGTACATTATGAGCCTGTATATACTGAACATTGTAACATTACACAGTGGCCAGGGTCTGTGTTGTTTTCTATTATGACCAGCTGAAGATTAGCTCTTCAGTAAGCTTCAAGATCACTTTTCACTCCGACTCCCTTGCACATTCTTCCCACAGCTGATATCCTCCACCGTACCAAAGTCCAAGTTCCTGCCCCTGACTGTGAAGGAAGATCCTTCTGTCCTGGTGGTCCCATATGTAAGTACAATGTAATGTTACCATGCTCATCACTAATTATTGGATTTTATTTTCCAACACAGTAACAGTACTCGAGATTATTGAAGATTTTTTTGTATTTTGCTAGTGAAAATCTTACTGGCAAGGAGTTTTGAAAAACATGTTATGTTACATCAGGAAAGCAAGCTAGTATTCTGCTCTGACCTGCATTTATCATGTAAGAACCATAGGTGTCAATGAACTTGAAAGAAAAGTCAGTTGAGTGTTCTTATATGAGCAAATAGCTTTTTCTGTGGCCTTTCTCTTATAGGCATGATTTCATTTTCCTTCATCATGGTATCATGACTTAAACTATCACACATACTGCTACATATATCATTCACATGAAACACTTAATGAAACATCACTTGTAACTATTTGTGTCAACTGCAGGACCACCAGAATGACAGCTTTGAAAAGATACTGGGTAAGATTACAACTCTTTGCTCAACAAAATTTTTGTCCTAGTTCTTGAATCCAACTGGTGCAATTTGAAGATACAGTTGAGTAACTGTTGCTTAATTGTTCTAGCTCTACGACACACTCTTTATTACCTACTTCAACACCATTGTCATTTGCAGGTGATGTTCAGAGCAAGCTGACCAGCTATTGTCCGGGCTGCAAGGCTAAATCATTACTGATGTACATGCAGGTAAGTCATGAAATTACAAATTGGCTGATATCATAACATTCACAACAAATACATTAGGGTTATCAAATCAAAAGAAATAATCATGTTAAGTTTAGGTAACGTGTACTACATGTATGTGTTATGTTAATGTTTGTTATTTCGTGACTCCAGGGAGACTAGTAAGAGTGGTATGTAAAACTGGAGATCAAATAAATCACACAAACCAATACAAAGGCTAGATTGTCCTCAAAGCAACCAACATGCTTGAGTCTGCCACTTGAGACTTTGTTGAGTCTGCCACACTGGACAAGTTTTGTTGTGTCTCCACTATATTCAGCACTGTATCAGCTGTTAGCTTTGCTTTGTATAATATCATGAAATTATTTTTGTTCTCTAGGGAGGTCCGGCTCATCTGTACCTGAAGAAAAACAAGGTGACGACAGTCGCCAAACTGAAGAAAGGTGGCCATGGGGACATGGTTTGGTAAGGATAGGAATAAAACTTGCAAATTGCAAACTAAGGAACTTGTATGAACTTGTTGATAAGATAACCTATAGTAATTACAATTCCCTATACAGTTATTTCTTACATTGGACTGTTCAAAATGAATTACTGCGTCCTTCAAATGTGCCCATATAGATGCTTGAATTTGAATACAAGGACACTAGGTGCATTGCATTTGTGAGATCTTGAAAGATCTTCATACCTTAGTTTTGCTTAAAAGTGAATGTAATATTCTCTTCTGTTTCTACCTCACAGTTTCTGGAAGGCACTAGGGAACATGATGAGTAAGCTGGAGCCTGACACCACAGTCATTCACATCATGGGCTGTAATGTCATGGGATATCCTAAATATGTGGGCATTGATGTAAGTATTGTCTGCACTAGACTTGGACTATACCCATGCACGGATGGCCTTTGTCAACAATGCATTCAATTTTGTATCTGACAGTATGCTTTGTTTTGCTAAAGATTTAAGTGAGTAACTGTTCCCACACTTGTATGAGATGGACTTGCCTTTACTTTTTCTGATTTTGAAAGTATTGAAGACCTCCTTCTTTCCCTCCCCCAGTTGTTCGAGTGCTTACAGGAGTTGATGAAACCGTCTATTGTTAGATTCGAGGCTCCGCTAGAGATGTCAATCGAGGGTAAATATGCTATTTGTTATGAAAGGAAGCATTCTTAAACGTACACAGAAATGGATAAGATGACAGAAGTACCATTTGACTTTTTGTCTTTAAAGTTGTTAATCGTAAGGTATTTTAAGCAGAGATGAAATTAAAACAAAGTGGGATTTTTTTATGAATGCCTTGTGCCCAGTCAGAACGAATAATTTCCTTTATAATATGTGAGATAAGTCATGTACATGAATATGTTATAAATTACAGGCATTGAGCATGCATCTTCTTACCACTTTCTCATGATGTTGTATATTTTCCATCTTTTTTTTCAACACAGGTAATGCTGTCATCGACAGTTACTTTGACACCAACAAGTACAAGCTGTGGAAGTCTCAGAGATACTCCAACCTGGACAGGGTGTTTGGACTCTGATCTTCAACTGTTGCAACATCTTTATTAACCTTAGCTTGAAAGTTCATCTGTGTTGGTAGAAGTCATTCTGGAACAAGTTTGAACTCCAACACAAAAATTGGACTTACTCAAATTTTCGAATGTACAGCCCCTGTCTTTGATAAAGACTGGAGCTGTAATGTTCCAGTTGAAAATTTGGATAAGTCCAATTCTTTTGTTGGAAATTACAGTTCAAACTTCTTCCAGAATCTTTATAACCTGTCACACTTTCAAGATAGTCATCGGGCCTTGTCATTATCATCGCTTGCATGATACTCATGTTGTTAGGTAGCAGGATAGAAAACTAAACTCTGAAAATACATGCAGTTTAAGTTTCACAGAAGTTCAGGAAAAGTCAAGAAAACATGAAGTAATGTATCCAATGAAAGAAGACATACATTTTTCAGATTGTGATATTGTTGATACTTTTACATGGTCACATAAAGAGGTTTCTGTATAGATCTATAGATTTTGTCAACAAAGTTTGAATTTTCCAAATATTTTCACATCTTCTGTATATGCTGGTGTGCAAAAGAAATCTGTCTATGATATGTGATCAAAACTGTAATATTGGCCTTAAGCCTTTTATATTTTGCATGTGTCAGAGGGGGAGTCAGGATTTTGGCCTAACCCATCCCCTTTTCTTTTTCATCCTTTCCCCCTAAATACAAGACTGCTTTTAAACTGCTCTATATCTGCTTGTTCAATATTTGTATGTCATAGAACTGTTTTTAGAATGTCTGTTATAATGTTCTGTCTTGCATATGTATTTTTCCTTTTCTCTAGAACAGCCTTCAGCTGTGACACAGATTTGTATATCAAACTGCTTTACTTGTTGTGCATACATATAGAAAAGATTCTTGTCTCTATTCTATTTAAGTATGAATAAAAGCATAAAATGAACAAATCGTTTGGGGTCTTTTCATTTCAAACATTCAAACAGTATGTATCAGCCACTTGATGTTTTTTAGAATGATAGATGGACATAGAAAGATTTTCTACCAGCAAGATGTTAACGTTAACAGCAACCTTCCTTGTGTCTGTGTCTCCATGTGATTTGAAAAGCCATGATTTTGTTATAGACAAGTACAGTCAAAACTGCCCGTGGACACTACTCTGGATTGATAAAATCTAGTCTTCGGTGGTCACTATAGACAGGATTCTTAATGCTTGAATCAATGGGAAAAAATTATCTTAGGGAACACCAAACAGTAGTCATGTTGGACAGGTGGTTCTTTCAAAAAAATTATATAGAGGTCACTCACACAGGTTTGACTGTATATTATTATTAGTCATAGCTATGAAGTAAAAGCACACAACATTAATTTTATGATACACATAGTCACCATTACCTTCTCTGTACTCCTATAAGGGGTTTAGTGATGTAAGTTTATAGAGTAAAACAAAAGTATGTATGGAAGTGCCAATAGTGTAATATCTCCTGTCTTGGCTGAAAGCATTGCGTGTATCACAGTGAATGTCATCCATAAAAATCATGTGTGTACGGTGTTAACCTTTAAGTATATAGGGGCAGCAATGAAGGGTGACAACGCTGAATGACGTGGTGAACTTTATCTGATATCAAATGTATACAAATCTGTCATTTATGGATGGATTCATAGGCGATGCTTGTCAAATATTATGATTTGTTTTCTTCAACGATATCTAAGTAAAGGAAAGACAGATACATGTATTATTACAAGATATGAACTATTTTAAGATTCAAGATTTGATAATTAAATCAACAACAACAACAAGATTGGATTGAGCAGACAAATTCAAATCAAATCAGTTGTCTCTTATACGTGAGAACAAGACATTTCACTTGGATGGGAGTTTTCCTGCTTCATTTCAACTTGAGAAAATCTCGATGTTGAAGGTCGAGGTCCGAACACTCTGTCTAGGTTGGAGTATTTGTGGGTCTTCCACAACTTGTACCTGTTGGCGTCAAAGTAACTCTCGATGACTGCGTAACCTGAAGACGACGGGAAAAAAGGGTAAGAAACGAAGTTGAGGGAAGAGACGATAAATGCTTTTACACACAAACGTTGGCATTCCTGAATATGTTAACAAATTTCGTGTGTACGCAAAGTTACGCATGATGTTGTGGTGTCGTTGTTGTTCACCTTGTAGTGCTTAGTGACGCATAGATCAGTAGGTTTCTTTGTTGTATCTGTAGTACTAGTAGGGTATATTTTTACAGAGAGAGGTTGCTTAGCCCTTCCCCTTCAACATGCTCCTCCCTTTCGAAAGACGTGTGCAGTCCCCAACCAAAGTGCCCTTCATAGGAGTTGAACCTGGGACTCCCAGATACCAACTATATTTTGAACCAGGAGCGAAGCTGCTACCAGTTGAGCTACAGCTAGGGACATCCCGCAAAGTTACACACACGCACCCGTAATGGACAGCTCCAGTGGAGCCTCGAACCTGACGACAGAAGGCTTCATCAGTTCCTGTAAGTACTCGAACAGCTGGGGAGAGAAGCGGAACAACATCTAAGACAGCTCAGACAACCATCAAACTAAAACAAAACACTTTCAAGTCAGAACTATAATCATCTTTTCTTTTTTGGACTGAAGTCTCGTTATTTTCATATCAACGTCAACATACAGCGTCATGTCAAGATCCGTTCGGTACACAACAGATAAGTAAGTTGTATCACAAGCAAGTCACGTATAAACAGCAATATAAATCGCCTTTTTTGTATAACAGAATCATGCGCATATTGACGACATCTAAACGTCTAAACACAGCTATTTTTTCGTACTTTGTCTATAATCATTATGACAATTGGAAGGGACAAGCCATATGCTCTGATGCCCCCATGTTCTGACGCCCTTTCGTTCTTAAGGGTTCCTAACCGAAGAGTTACGTAAGGTAAGGTGATGTCGAAACATGGGGACTGTCGGAACATAGAGGTGCAACCCTATACGAAACATATTAAATCCAACCTTTGGTAACTAATATATAGTATAACACATTTACAAAATGTGCAAAGGTACGACATCCAAGTGAAACTATCGGAAAAGCCCATATAAGACTTGTGCAGACAATACTTTGACCTGGCCGAATTTACGCCGAATGACGGTTATACCGGCTATATAGATACAGATACAGAATACTTACATCAATGCCCACATATTTAGGATATCCCATGACATTACAGCCCATGATGTGTATGACTGTGGTGTCAGGCTCCAGCTTACTCATCAGACCGCCTAACGTCTTCCAGAACCTACATGAAGAAAATGTGCAATTTTGACAATTAATTCATCGCTCATGAATGCAAGGTTCATAGATAAATAAACGAAAGATGACTTCGTTTGCCCTGATCTGCTAGTTTTTTATCTGTCCTTACCAGACCATGTCCTCAGCACCTTCTTTCTTCAGTTTGGCGACTGTCGTCACCTTGTTTTTCTTCAGGTACAGATGAGCCGGACCTCCCTGAAGAAGAGAAGACTCGGTTAGGTGACAGGTGCCTACTGCTATATAATGAGTTTGATATCACCCATCTTAGACAATCTGGTCATTGTGGTAGAGCTTACTTTGTCTGTATAAGTCAGCAGTTAGGCCACATAGATTTGATTTCATAGATGACATCCTTTGGACACCACAAAACTGATGCGACGCACATAACAAACAATAAATATTATTGTTCTTTCAGTAGGTAGGTTGTGCCTAGAAATCAGCCTATCAAGCGGCTCCCCCGGCGATCAAGGCTATATTGCACCGTAAAGAGATCCACACACATTGCAGCATGTTGAAAGGAAAATTGGATCTATTGGTGGACAATCCAACACAAATGCTGTTGCTGATATTAAACGTCTTCTTGTTTCACAAAATACGAAAGAAATTTGAAAGTAATAGGCCTTTAGATTGTGACAAATACTGGACATTTAAACTCCACCACTGCCATTGGCAAAATGCATCGAAACATATCATTTATGACCCAATATCCCATCATTTTGTTTGCAAAATATCTTCATCATTCTTGATTTTAAAAGGCTGCTGTTGTGAAAGCAAAGTCATACAAATCCAAACTCCTTTGCGAGCCTTTAACGATTTCCCCATTCCCGAAAATTCAGCAATTTGATGGTCGCCTTTGCCACTTTTCCAGCCGTGGCCGGGAATGGTACTGCAGGTTGGGCTCTACGTTGTTTTGTTTTGTTTTTGCAGGTGGTGTAACATAAGGGCAAAAGTCGCGCGTGTCATCCATAAAATGAAGTCAGCGTGGCCTTAGTGTTCACCATTAGCCATAATTATTCCATAACTGTCTCACCTTGATGTACAAAAGCACAGATTTAGCCTTGCATCCTGGACAGTAGCTGGTCAACTTGCTCTGAACATCACCTGTGAATGACAGGGACATTGGATAAGCAAGAAATCGAAGGTCTCATACCTCCGTAAGTTTTTTATATTAAGAGTTTTTTTTATTCATTAAAGTGAAAGCTAATTCTGTCTATGCAGTCTATTGCCTATGCAAATCTTGACACGGGCCAAGCAAACTTTCCCATCTTGCCAATCTCCAGTTTCAAAGAACTACAGTACAGTTACAAACAAAGAACAAACAAAAACACGCACAGACCGAAAACAATACCGGGATTTTCACGTAGGTATGAAAAACAAGTGTAGATTATACCATGATGTTTGTTTGTATTGCATACCCAGTAAACCACCTCATAGCGCAACACACCAGGTTTTAACTGAACAGTACAAGCTGCATATGCATATCCATATCCGGTCAGATACATTTGATCCACTCACACTGGGAAGGACACCTACTCTTTTCCGGATAAGCGTGGTGGGTTCTTTTACGTGCTTGAGCTGTGGCTCTCCTCGAACACGGGACACCCATTGATGATCTCCATGACAATACAGAAAAGCGCCATAGATCAAACTTGAAAAAAAAAAACGATTTGTCGATTTCGCTTGCTGGCGCATGGCCGGCCACGTGAGGCACGATGCTGAGATGACAGCAACCCATGGCAACCAGACAGATCAAGGCGCGGCCCGTTCTTCACCTTCTTGAAGACGTCCTTCACTTACCTTAAAGAAACTGAGTGAAGAGGACGCTGGGCAGTCCGGACTAGATACCGAAGACCCAACCGCTGCCTGCCACCCATGGCAAGGAACTATGGAAGGTTTTGACGGAAATTCACCTATCTTTAAGAAATCAAAGTTCTCTTACCTTGAAGAAATTCGTTGAAGAGAACATAGGACTAACAATTGAAATCTACTGTCCATGACAAGGAACCAGGGAGAATCTAACGTCGCCTAAAATAGATGGACTGAACCTAATAACTGCTTTCAGTAATGCCATCATAACGGACAAGGAAGATAGTGGTATCTATGGCTAACCAAATGACTGGGATCATCCTTGAGATAGCTCTTTGGATATAGGCAAGGGAACACTTGTTGGAAACAGAACAGATTGACATGCCATGACATGACAGTAACCTTCCCTTTGTATTTTCAAAGCCATCATTCTGTTGGCCTAGACGCTCTCGCTGCGCTCTCGCTGCGCTCTCGCTACGACCTAAATCGATTTGTCCATTATTAGATTATCATGCAAAATGTACAAGTATGACTTAACAAAAGGCAACAAAACACACAAAGCGTAAAAATCGTTCTTTTATCTAGGAAATTCGTTGAACGCTCTGTCAACTTTTAGGTCGCAGCGAGGTCGCCCCTATAGTGGAAACACGATTTGGCAATCTGGCTTGCTGGCGTATGGCTGGCCACGTGATGCATGGGGATGAGATGGGCGATGACCCCTTGCAACACCTTAAGGTACGGTTGAAGGGTGGCTGAGGATTTTTGGGATGTTATCGAAAAAAAACATTTCTTAAGCTTTATAAACCTTCCTCAACCTTGATTTTTTTCAGGTAGTACCTTATAGCAAGGTGATAATTTATGTAAATTAGTATGACGTCATCATTACGTCATCAAGATTTACAAGGTCACGCCCATTTTTTAGAAGAAAGGCTCTCCTGGGCTTATACTTCGATGTTTATCAATATAGCATTGCAGGAATGTACATGATAGTAATACATCAAAAATTATGCGTGCCAACGATTATATTTTGACATGACGATTTTTGGCGAATTTTTCAAAAAAACATTTCCAAAAAATTCGCCCAAAACCATCCCTCACCTTCTTCTTCAGGATGTCCTTCACTTACCTGGAAGAAAGTGGGCGAGAGAACTAAAAATGGAACCCTACTGTTCATGACGACGGACTATATATATATATGGAGGATTTGGCGACAACGGAAATAGATCCCCTGAACTGGACTGACGCGTGACGTGCTTTCAGTAATCATGCCATCGTGATGGACAAGATACACGACGGTGAGAAAACGGTAAGTTTTATGAGCAAACGAATAATTGAAGTCACCCTTTGACATGGGTAAAGTGAAGGGAATATAGGAAAGAAAACAGATTGACAGGATTGTAGTCTTACCCAAGATTTTGTCAAAGCCGTCATTTTGATGGTCCTGTAACAGACACAAACAAGACATTTTATCAATGCTGTGAAGAAAATCTACAATAAAAGTGTGCATTCTTTCGGTAAGGGCAGGAAAAGGTAGTATTACAGCTTGTAAACCACATATTAGTCACTTTCAAACCCAATTAAAATTATCATTCCTTTTCATGCGGTGAATTGATTGTTACTGCTCTTATTGTGGTCTTATTTGTTCAAGTGTGTCCCTGTTTATCTATCTATTTGTTTGTTTGTTTGTTTGTTTGTTTGTTTGTTTGTTTGTTTTGCATAACTAGTAAACCGCCTCTAGGTGTAGCATACCAGTTTCGTTAACTTGCTCGAGGCGTGGCAATCTTCAAACACCGGGTCTTTACATCCCATTCTAGAGGACGTACCTAACCGAAGCTACGTACTCATTTTTACCCGAGTCGAGTGAGGAAATAGGTGTACACTGCTTTTCCAGAGGGTGCCACACTCCAGGAATTCGAACCCCAAACCATTGGATACTTACGTAGGAAACGACAAGAACTGCAGGGTCATCCTTCACAGTCAGAGGCAGAAACTTGGCTTTTGGTACAGAGGAGGATATCAGCTGCAACGACAAAGTTTAAGTCTTACAACATATTCTTTTTCTAAAATGTTACTGTTGCATAGTGCAAATGTACCTGAAACATGCATGTACAATGTGTGCAATGAGTTGCCTGATTTGCATAAGCGACTGATTTCCAAGGTCCCACGATCTTAAATTCATCTCAATCGCACATGCAATTCTGAACAACAAAATGAGATATTGACAAATTTCAACTCATTTAATGAAAAACGGAGCTGCTATTTGATTAAAATGTTATTACTTTTTGAATCACCCCCGTAAAATAGTAAAACGTTTGGGTCGTCAGAATGGTAAAGCGTTTGAATAAAGAATAAAGAATAAAGCGTTTGGATTGTCAGAATTTGTCATTGATCATTCAAAGTCTACATTTCTATAAGTGACCTTCATGTCCTTCTCTCCTAAAGGCCTTGACTTTTCCTGGTCAAGAAAATTTGATATGTTTACCTTTTTTATGACAAAGGTTGATTTTTTCCAGATGCAGTTACAGACAAGATTGATTGTCACGAACAAAAGAATAAGGTCATAGATAATTGTATGACACAGCGTGAAGAAGGGAATAGTCATATTTTGACATTGGGAAACATTTGTTATGTTCAGGGAGACGAGGTAGCACGCCAAACATTCTGCAGAGGGGCAGAGGCAAATGACGTCTTCCCAAGACCTACTCACTTACCAAATATAAGTACAGCCATTATTGCACACAAACACACACACACAAACACAAACACACACACAAACACACACACACACACACACACACATACACACACACACACACACACACACAGACACACACACACACACACACACATACACACACACACACACACAGAGAGAGAGAGAGAGAGAGAGAGATACCGTTGTTCACGGATTTGACTAGTTAAAGAATGACAAAGAACTTTAAAACAAACCAAAAACTAATTTATGTTTTAGCATTTAACAAGCCGCCAGGAACTTATTCCACTTATTCCCGCCCAGAGAGCTATCTACCACTTAAAAATCACGACCCTAGCACTTTCGCTGCAGTTCCGTAGGAAACGCTAGGAGGCCCATTATCGAACGTGACCTTCGTTTTTCCTGCCCCTCTCCCACCTACTTGACGTCATAACCTTCGTCTTACCGACACCCACCCACCTCTCAAATATCATGAACATCCATCCACCGCTTCTCGAGTTATGATGGTTTATATCAAACACACATGCATCCACAGCCACTCCACAATAGCAAAACCGAAAACATAACCTTAAAAGCACTCTATATTACAGCTGTGTAAATGTGTTATCACAAAGCTGACTTACCACGACCCTGGGGGGCGGGAGGGCGCCATGTGCAGCCAGGTCTGCCCTCTCCTGTATCTGCTCCGCCTTCCAGCGCAGATCAACGATATCACCCTTGTAGGTATCGATATTGAGTTGCAGCTCGTTCACTATGTAAGGACAATTAGTGCTGACGTGTTAGTCTTTCGTTATGACGATAATCTGAATAGACAAAATGCTGGCATACAAATATATAGTTCAACACTTTATGTATTCTTTTGGTAACAAACAAACAAACAAACAAGCAAGCAAATTCAAACCTATTTTCCATCGCAAGTCTTCATATTCTGGAGTGTCCTCTGTCCAGGGCTGCTCACGATGTTCTCTCCTCTCCTTACGATGTTGCAGGCTAGCCAAGGAATCTAACAAGAAGTATACTTTTAGACCTTTACGTGGTTATGAATCAGTGATGTAATTTATCTTTAGTGTTTAAGGATTTCTTCTTCAGTGTTTAAGAATTAGCGTATTTATTAGCTTGGCGAGAGTCCTTGAACATTTTTCCTGTTACGTTTTTTTATAGTAAGAACAAAGATGTAGAGAAAGAAACAAGGTATAGTTACTTTGGGTTTATCTAATAACAATTTTGCCAGTATTTGGGACCTATCTAACAACTCGAAGACGGTACCACCATTTTACGTCCCTTTCGAAAGACGGTGCAGCCCCAACCGAGACGTTCTGATCCCGAGGTCTCTATGGCGGATATCGGTAATAAGAAACCATGTTAGATTGTCACCTGTAATCTCCAAGCAGATGTAAGGCCCGGTTTAGTGTTTCAGGCACATTTGAGGCTTGTTATACCACGTTCCAGTGATCACAGATGTTCTCTTCCCCTACCCTGAAACACTGTGCTCGAAGCTACATATACTTGGAGATACCAAATTACAAATTACCTATGCCGTCGACACAACAGACTTCACAGTAAGGATACCGACGCAGCGGGGTGATCAAGCTCTTGACGAGGGCACACGGTTCTTCTACGGTACAGTTGGTACTGAGTTGTCGAGATGATAGACTATCCTTTAGAGAGTTCTCGTGGTGATAAGAGTGTGTATGTCGTGGACTGGTCTTTGCAGAGCCTTTTCTGTGCGATGATGACGTTGTTAAGGATGTGCGAATTTGACGTCGTCGAGGAGAAATCTTGTTTTGTGCTGGAGCTTGCTCCTCGGTCTTGCCTTCTCTTGGGCTGGATAAAGCGAGAGATTTTAAGTCGTGAAGATCAGGTGATATGCCGCATTCCTGTGTGAACATGTACGGGAGTAGTTTGGGTCGTCTACTTGCACATCTTGAAGAAACTTTAGATTGTTGAGCCACAGTCAGCTTGTCGTCTGAGACTTGTGGACTCGAGGTATTTACGTCAGAGGAAGCCTTTGCTTTTCTGTTGTGGTTGACTGTATCACGACTGCTTGACGGTGTCGCCTTTGACTTTGTTTGTTTCACACGTCCTGGGATAGAGCTTGGTCGATTGGCGGATACAGGTCTTAAATGCGATGTGACCTGACTCCTTTGTTCTTGGGCCACAGAAGGAGAAGAGGATTTAGGAGAAGTCTCCCTAGTCCGTGGTGTCTGTGTCCTGGCCGTTCTTGATCCGTTGGTGAATATTCGGGGATGACCATCGATCTTACCCCGAGGGCTTAACATTTTCTTCACAAACTCTCTGCGTAATTCACAGAGTAATGTCTCTGGCGATTATAACAACACAACGCGTTGTAGTTACCCGTTCGTGATAGATACAGACGTGTCAAATATTGCCTGGCATTTGCTCGTTTCGGAAAGGTTAGTAACAGAGTCGGGGTGTGTTAATGACGTGGTATTCATGTGTCGTCAATCTTGCAAAAGTTCTCTAGCTAGAAAGGTACATGTACAAAGGTGAGGCCAGGTCACTTCTTGCTCCAACGCAGGCCGAATGAGTTTCTTGTGTTACATATAAACATTATCTTGAAGGTTTATAGGTTGGTAGTTGTACAGTATAGTGGTAAAAGTCATACGAGAACCTGGTTGTTCGCGGTACCTGGTGGTGAGTTTGTGTTCCCCTAACATGTTTTCAAAGCTTTCAGAGTATGGCCGCGATAGCCGTGTGTCTCAAATTGTGTCATGTATTTTTTTCGCTCTTGTACAACAGAAATGTCAAAGAAAGGTCATATGTAAGACAAGGCAATGTAACGGTAATATGGCGGCGGCGCCAACATTTGCAACTGTGCAAACCAAGTCCAAACACTTCTCATACTCGTAACGTTGGGTAACATAAATTCGGGATTTTTCCGATAATGATTGACTGAAATCAATCTAGCAGAACAATAAACCATCCTTTTTTTCTATTATTCTGTCAGTATCATGTACTATCTTTGCACTAATCATATATATGGTAGATTTTGTCTCTAGTCGTCTAGTCGTGCTGACACCATAATATTTCAACTTGAAACTACCGTCCGCCGCACGCACAATGACGGTGCTGTCGGACAGGGGTGAACATTAATTCGGGAGAGAAGATTCGTCTTGAATATCTTACCGCTAATAACATTTTATACAGCAGCTATTCGTTCCATCCTTGGCTTGAGGAGAGTGCTATGGATATAGACGTGTCCAAGTAAAAAAATACACGAAAAAACGGCCGTACCGCACACATCAGGCCTACGGGAACAACCCGTGTGTTGAGTCGGTAGCTATAGGACGTCAAAGTCGATCCCCACCGTCATGGCAACGTGTACATTATTCATGGAAAGTTAGCCGGATGCCGTAGCATTGATAATACTACTATGTCCATGTATTCCTTGTTGTGTTAGGAGCAAACTTTGAGGAAAATATCGTCCTCAGTCCACAATCACACGCAACATTTAGACAAAAAAGTGTTCCTCACAAACCTTTGTCGTCTGCTTGACAACAGGATTCTGGGTAATGATATGGCGGCGGGAAAATACACGTGCCGTAGGTTGTGCAACAAAGAGGGGTTTTGATGATTGATCACACTTATTGCAGGTCAGCAATTTTAAGAAAATAAGTTGTCTTGTGAATGATTGTGTTTAGCAGGAAGCGGATGTGACATTTGTCCTATAAACCAGCCGAAAACGATGTAGTGTGATTCTCCCACGAAGCCCTCAGACTGTTCCAATAAGGGACGGAGTGTTGTTGTCCTCGTCGCCTTCTAATGCATGCTTATCGAAGCTTTTCAGACAGTGTTCTGAATACGTTAGTCTGTCAAGTTTGCATTTCTAGCGGTATTACTGATGTTGCATCTAGCACATATCCCTAAATACCCCGTTTTCGAAAAATCCCGAATTTAAGTACCCCACGAATTTATGTTACCCAACGTTACATTGTTGTAAATATTATCTTGAAGATTTATCTTTGTCCTTCATCATGTCTGAGCTTGACGGCTCCAGTGTCAATCTCCCGCCCACACGCTGATATGTCTGGGTTATGACGACCTTCTGCTTTCTCAATATCATCTATTCACTGATCATATATTCATATTAAAGTCCCCGAACTCTTAAAAAACGGCCACGGCCAGATAGTATATTAACTGTCAAGGATAAATAAAGGTTGAAAAAAGTGAAGTGTTGTCTGGATAATAAGCATTTCTCATTTGTACATTTACATCATGTACAGCTCGCATGTCATGCGAATCTTCGATTCTGTATTCAGTTGCATACATTCTCGAATTTGTCGTGAAAATTATGCTCTCCTAGTGCCGTTTGTTTATGTATATATCACTGTCTATGTCTTAGTGTTATGTTGTGACATGTAGCGTGTCATGGAGTTTTTCCCCTATGACGGTTATGAAGTGAAACATCGACATTCTGGAAAACAATGGAGTACCCTAGCTATAAATCAGGCGCAGAATAAACGGTCGGGCAAGTGGGTATGGCTGTTGAAATTTCGTCTAAGGATTTAAGATTTTCTCTGATCGCTCTCTGTGCATTCTAGCATCATCTAGACAGAAACAGGAACTGGAAAGCCAACAATGTAATGCGTAGCTAGCTGTAACCCTTCAAAATAGAGACAGATATATAAGATGTTTATCAGTGACTGACAGTTACTCAGGCAGTGCCCTTAAGCTGCAAATGTTATAGCTCGTCAGCTAAAGAAACACAAAGGGCATCACTAGAGGCACACACACCGGTCATGTCAATGACTCATTGGGCCATGTAAATTTACCAAGTTGTTGAATGTTTTTAGAAAACAATGTATTTCATGAAATTGGTGAAAACCTTTGGCCTGGAATTTTTTCGTTCGGTTCCGGTTTTGGTCCTCCCGACGTGAAAGATCGACAGATCACAGACTTGAATGAAGGAAAGGGATATCTGATAGCTACACTGTTTGTCACACTTGTTGATAGTGAGTTCCAGTCTAAGTAAAGATACAACGCGCCAAGTTAACAACACCGGCATTTCAGCACCGAGGACGGTTTCGTTTGTGTTCTCCCAACGTGTTTTCAAAGCTTTGAGTATATGGCCGCGAAAGCCGTGTGTCTCAAATTGTGTCATGTATTTGTTCGATATTGTATAACAGAAAAGTCAAAGAAAGGTCATATGTAAGACAAGGCTATGTAACGGTAATATGGCGGCGGCGCCAACATTTGCAACTGTGGCCAAACACTTCTCATACAGTAAAATCCGCTTAACTGCACCACCCATTTGTCAGCGTTTCTGGTGCAATTATCCGGCTGTTGCAATTATACAAAATGCCCAGCTGGACCGCACCACCATGGGCGAGGGGGTGTATTGTTAGTCAGAAACACTAGCATAAAGAAAACAGACGAAATTATTCAGTTATTAACTTTATCTATTGACCCTTTGCTGAAAATAAAGAAATGACTACGAACCTGTTTTGATTTTGCATTCTTTCACTTTTCCATGCGATCTACCGCATTACAACACACGTAATGTTACAGGGGAGGCATTCTGAAACATCGTCATACCACTCATTTGATAACAGTTTCTGTGTTACATTACGTAGAGTGCAGTTGTCGATTTACGTAAATCATGTACCGCAATGAAACTAGGAATTGAAACTAAAACTTGGTTACTGATTACGGGTGACCCGCCCGGGACCTCCCATACGATTCCTATCAACGTAACTGTCAATGGAGACCGCCTTTTTTTGTTACTCAAAACAATTTAAAACATATTGGCGGTATTGTGCCTTTACACCGGCAGGTATCGGCTCTTTTGTACCGCGTTTGCCGATTTTAGCGCACCTTTTCAGTTAACTTGTCGAGGATTTTTGAAAAAAATTGGTGCAGTTATCCGGCATTGGTGACCATACGCGGTGCAGATATGCGGAGTCACTAACAATGCAGTGAATGGGGACCGGTTTTGGATATTGGGATTCGGTGCCATTAAATGGAAGGTGCGTTTATCCGAGGTGCAATTAAGTGGCTTCTTCTGTACATTTTTATTATTGCTCACCTTGTAATGCCTAATGGCACATAGGTCAGCAAGTTTTTTTGCTGTTTCTGTAGCAGGGTTTATTTTTGCTATACCTTCCCCTTCAAGCTTTAATGTGCTCGAGGCACCTCCTCGAACACGGGACCCCTCCCGAAAGACGATGCAGCCCCAACCTAGATGTCCTGACCCAGGATCTGAAGCCGGGTCCCCCAGTTACCAACTGAATTTAATCAAAGCCAGGAGCTCAACTGTGTGTCTGCTACCAATTGACCTCGCTACAGGAACATCCCTTCTCCGACGGTGAGATTCTTAGACAATATTTCACGATAAATCATACGATTTAGAAACATACATTGGGTCACTTTTAGCGTAAACACGAGAAAACAGACAGCAAGTCGCCATAGTGATTCAGCTGGACATGTCACGTCGACCCCTATGTGGGACTTGTTTTTGAGACTTTTTGCTTCATGGAATTATCTTCTGATCTGGATAGAGCTGCGTTCCCGACACAATCTGCCTCGAGGTGTCATCTCAATCTCCCACGAACGTATACGTAACGAGATATGTCTGGGTTGCTATGACCTAATAGAACCACCTCTCTCTGATTACATCTTTGTATGTAAATCTAGATCTAGCAAACCAGAGTTTTGTATTGGGAAGGGACATACATTTTCTAGCCACCGTATATTTGTAGTAAGCATGTGCACATGTACAAATTGCTTTATTCCTATTGTTTTACTTTGGTAATTAGTTGTTTACTTTATGGTCGCATTTTTTGTGGTAATTTTTCTCTGCTGCGAGCGCGCTGTAGTGTCATTTGCTGATTTGTTTTGCTTAACGTACACTATATGTCTCCCTCATTTTACCGTAGTTTTGCTACTTTTTTTTGGTGGGCATGTAGAATCTTTTTATCCATTCTTCAGATAGTGATCGTCTGGCACAAATGCCAATCGGGTACGACGTGACCCATGCGACGAAAATATCCTTTGTTTTATTTATCTAGGTCTTCGCACAGACACAATCAGATGATTGCGATGTGTTTTTCTCACCGTTTGCGATCTTATGCATTGTTTTTACGCAGGTGTGACCCCAGACGTCTCCCAGCGGCAGATCACATAACACATCAATGCTAACCTTTCCTACCAACACGCCCGCAAGTAACCTCTTACAGTCTGAACGATATAAAGACGTTCCAAGCTTTGCAGATTTCACAAAGACAGTTGAAAATCACCGTTTACATGAAGAAAAGGAGTTTTAGAAGCGCAACTGACAAGACAAGGTGAAAATAGGTTCTACTACACTTGGTTATTTAGGGATGTCCTTATAGCTCAACTGGTAGCAGCCTCACAGTTGAGCTCCTGGTTCCAATTAGTTGGTAGTTGGGAGACCCCGGTTCAAATCCTGGGAACTCCGAAGGATATCTCGGTTGGTGCTGCACCCATCTTTTGGAAGGCACGTAAAAGGAATATTCGATGAAGTGCCTCGAGCAGGTTAAATGGGAAGGGCTTGCAACCCCTCCCTGTAAAAATATACTCTGCTACTGCTACTGAAACAGCAACGAAACTTGCTGGCCTATATGCCACTAGGCACTAAATGGTGAAGAACAACAACACTTTAAAATATTTTGAATGCACAATAACATTGGACGTCGAAAGGTCACAGACATGAATGAAGACCGGAAATATCTCATAGCCACTCTGTCTATCACATACACGGTTAGTGTTGATAGTGAGTTCCAGTCTTAGTAAAGAAAACGCGCCAAGTTAACAACACCGCCATTTCAGAACCAAGGACAGTACCGATACTTTTCACATGTTTTGAATTTAGAATAAGTTTGTAGTTTGCAACTTCTTATCTTATGTCTCCTGCCAGAAATTTACGACAATTGTAACACGCAGTGTCATTTTCAACCTTTTCACAAATACTTAGGAATAATAAGAGGTATTGGGTATCGGTGATGCATAACATTATTGATCTGTGTATAAAATGTGTAGTACAATGTTTATACGAATGTCAGCTTCCAACCTTACTGATGGTGTATTTAACGTAATGATTTCGATTTAGCCTTAGAAATAGCCTCAGGATAGTTGGGCAACCCTGGCATGTACATTGTAACTACATGCTGAACCAATAGATAAATGAATAAAGGATTGTGTCATTTTATGCTCATGGCAGGACTTACGGCAACTGTTTTTGGTTCAACATCTAGCTCTGAGCTATAATGCCTTCTTATGTTTGTTTGTTTTCAATTTCATTTTTGACATACTGGGTGGCCTCCTTATTTGCATACGATTGACCCATATCACGTACGGTCAGTGCACCTTACGAGACAAAGTATTGGGTTATTGTATGCTTACAGAGGGACTTACGAGTACGACCCATGTTTTCGGTTCAACGACCTGTAATGCCTTCTCGTGTTTTCGGGGATCCCAAAAGGACTTACGGCTGATGTTTGAAATCATTCCACATTCATCTCTGACCTACATTGTATAATGCCTTCTTATATATGTATTCTTATATATATATTTCATTAATTAATTTCTGACCGACTGCTGATGGATAGACTACTTCTTTCCAGACGTTTTACCCAGCATGTAAACATAACGTTCGTTTCTCTTCATCTATTTCTAATAAGGCAGGACATACACCTTTCTTTTTTTACCTTCGCCAAGCAAGAAGGTCGTGTTTTCGGGATCGTTCGTGTGTGTGTTAACAGGATAAGTTGAGAATGCGTGGATAGATTGCCTTGATATGATACTCGGCATGTGGGTAGGTCTTGATGAGACCTCGAAATGATCAGATTCTGCCCCCCCCCCCTAGCGGCAGGTGGTAGATAGCTGTTGTATTTGAAGAGGTCATTTTCCTAAAGGGAAGGATTTGTTTTTTTACAAGAATTTTAATTTAGAAAGGTGGACATCGGCATACCTTTTGATTCTATTAGAGGGCATGTTACTCTCTAGAAAAGAGTACATGAACATACTTTTGTGATTCTATTAGAGGGCATGTTACTCTCTAGAAAAGAGTACATGAACATACTTTTCTGATTCTATTAGAGGGCATGTTACTCTCTAGAAAAGAGTACATGAACATACTTTTGTGATTCTATCCAACGTTTCAACGCAGATGCGGAAACCAGCGGATGATGCATGATCTGTGTGAAACATGTCGTTGCAGTCAGACGAAAAATAACATCGGGTACAGCTGATCCAATCTATTCATACAAAAAGCTATTTTGCAACCACAAAATAGGTACGTATATGTGGTCCTCTGTATATGAGAATCTTCATATTTGTCCAAATATATAGTACTCTGGACAAAAACAACATGTGCTTTAAGGATAATTTTTGTCATGACATATTACTTGATCAATAGATTTGTCATGTTGCGGTTTTGTTTGTTTGTAGCTAGTAGATTCTAAGCTTATAATCATGTAGATATAAAATGTCATTTCTTCTTTTCTTTCTGTCGATACAATGACGTTTGTAGACTGAAGCATGGTTTTCTTACTGTACAGATCTCCCGGCTACTACAAACATACTTCATTTCCCGACGCGGAGGCCTCATGCATATTGGCATTTCTGATGACATTTTTTTTCTAATACAGGGTCTTGAATCTTTTGATGTAAACAGCCGTATTTAAATATTTGAACATGTGGCCAGAGATTAGACAGGAGCATGCGCATTCAATCGACATGCACTCGTTGACAAAACCACAACGAGTGCTTGTCGATTGACTGCGCATGCTACTGCCTTTCATGTCTAACCACATAGCCAAATATTTCAATGTTCGTTGGAAGGCTTCTAATTGCAACGTTACATGACGAACTAACAGACCATTTTCTGGAAAAAACTAAAAGCTTGTGGAAAAAATCTGAAAAGAATAGAATATAAGATCTGGAGGAGGCAGACTTACCTAGGAATAATTCCATGGACAATTTTTCGGTGGTTCTTTGGTCATTTCCGCCTATTCCTTTCAGTCACTTAAGTGATGGCGACTATAGCGACCACGGGGCTAATTGATGAGATTTCCGAGAGATCACGGAGTAACCTTGGCGATTCTTCAGCGCTCACTGAGCGCTTTGGCTAATTTTAGATCTCTCACTGGTCTCAGCGAGGTCGCCATCCTCGTCCAAAGAGGGTATAAACTAAGTCTGGTGATAGTCGGTTCTAGCCCCCCCCCCTCCATAAATTTAGGAATGGTCTTTCACTGACCAAGACTGCTCCTCAGAGTACGGGGTCACTTTATTCTTGTCTTGCTGTCGGTATTTCTGCTACTCATTTTAACGGTAGGAAAAGCATGGTTCACATTTTAGGAATATGCTCCACACCAGAATCCTGTCATTGTAACCAGCCACCCAGCACTTGTTCAACGGCCGTAGCAGGTGCTGCATGTAGTTTAAAACTTACATTTTTCAACACAATACTTCACCCATTTTGATATGCGTACAAACAGGAAAGGACACCATAAGAAGCTTTGCATTTGTTTAGGGGGATTGTCTTCATGTACCTCTTGTTCGCTCAGAAAACTTTCTACTATGTTTAGCATATGGATGTAAGGTTTGTTTTCTGCACAAAAGTTTTGTAATGTTTTTGGCACCGGCAATTTCTGAAATGATCACATTTGAAATGATGTTATCGGAATAAAACATACTCGCTACTCGCTGCTGGATACTTTGGCCACCTGTCCTCGAAATGGATACTTTAAATCAAAGACCTTTGCCGTCCAAAGCAGTCTATGTACAACACTTAAGACGACTAGCTTGAAAACCTTGGATCAGAACTGTTTCAAAGCATAAACAAAGAGTAAACAAACTTTAAAACAGTGATCCTTGCTACCTATATTTAGAGTATGAAATACTTCAATGCGCAAACAAATGTCAGGCAACGTAACAACGATTCAGACGGTTAGCTTTGATATACTAACATTAGAAATATTTCAAAGCGTTACGTATGACTAACACATGAAGATACCAAGAATCTATGTCGTCAATACAGAAAACGATTGATGAAAGCTATACTAGCAAGGTCTACGAAACCTTAGATATGCAAAACAGAAAATGTATAACGTCTTTCAAGGACAGAAAAATAAAAGGTACTCACATGAAAAAGGGAGCAAACGTAAAATACCGACACCAACTTTCGTAAAAAGACCTTTCAATAAATGGAGCCATTGTTGCGTTCTGTAAACAAACTGAAATGACCAAATCAAGCCAATTTCTCTTCAAGTAGGTACAGTTAACATAAATGAAACATTTATCACGATATGAAAGCTACGCCCTCCTTCAATCATTTCTACGTCACAGCTGTTACCATAACAACGGCTGCAGGAGATATTTTAACCATAAGCAATTCCAGGAAAAAATCTGCGTTTTGTTGACAAAAATGTAACGGTTCTGCTTTGTCTTGTTTTCTTCAAGTATATTGTTTACGATTATAGGACGATAAGTTTACTAGTATAGTCTATTGTTGTATGAAAATCTTGAGAAGGTTGTTTGGACCCGCGCTCTCTGTCTTCCGCTATCTTTCAGCGTGGGCGAGGATAATTGTCTGCCCTTCGACATGTTTAATTCACGCTCGCTGCTGTTTAATATTAATGTGAACGTGCGTAGAAGCCAAGCAATCAAACGTTGCGGTATGCACATATAGCCGGCCTCGCGGCCGCAGACCACACTTTCTCACCGTTCTTGTTAGGTAAGGGGCGAACTGGTACGCGAGCTTGTCTTGGCGAAAACGTCGTGACAACTTGAAAATACGCACGAAAGAGTCTACAGCGGTCTGCTGTAGACGAAACTGCTGCATGTAAGTAATTCTATGTGTTTTGGGTGTACACAGTATTCGTTAACAATATCTAATGATGGAGGAGGAAAATTTCCAGGTAGATTTCTGGCGTGAAAATGTTGGTGTGTGAAAGTGTTTTTTGGTGTGTTTTCTTTTGGCACGCCACGCTCTACCTTTGTTATCATTCCACAATGTTTTAAGGAATTGTATCATTGCACGTATATGGATGCTTGATCATTTTCCCGGCGAATCTCTTGGAAATTTTGCCTGCATATATGAGAAAAAAAATCACGTTTTAGGTAACGTTACTATTTGCAAGGGCGCATTAATTCCAAGCCTTTCTGTGCGCAAGAGGTTGCTCACGTTATGTTATTTCCACCAAACTCGCTAAAATGACACAGTTGCAACCTTTTTTTAAAGTCTTCTATAAAGATCTTATCATGTGAACCTTTCTGCTCACAAAGGACTTCGAGCGTCAAACTTCTGCATGTAAAATAAACAAAAAAAGGATGGGATAACTCGGTTTGCTTGGGTGAAAACTCGAACCGTAGCGAAGCTGCATTGCATTAGCCTCATTCGCAGGTCTTCTAGGTGGTGGCAGAGTCGTTTATTGTTTTGGGAAGCGCTGACTCGCTATTTTCAACATATCGGGGCCAGCTTCTCTTGCTGGAGAGAGCGTTTCTGCCCTCCGTAGAAGGCCTGCTCTCTTTCGGACGTCAAGAAGAATCTCTCCAGCAAAGAACCTGGCCCCGACAATATGTTGAAAGTCGCGAATCAGCGCTCCCCTCAAGTAAACCCCTGCGCCACCAAAAAGGCCTGCAAAAGAGGCTAGCATTGCACTACTACTAGCAAAGCAAGGTGATACAATCACAATGCTTCACTTGATCACCTGAATATCGCTTATTTACCGTCAACTTGTTGAATGGGAGTATTGATATCGCTGTCTTTCTCTTGCCGCAGAAATGGGGGATATGTACGAGTGTCCCCAGGCGGTGCGGGTGGCGGCTCAGCTTCCGCCCCGGGCCCCACCGCCCCTAAGCCGCTACGGCCCCACCACCGCCGCGCCGAAGCGCGATGTCAAGCTGGCAGGTATGTACTCGTATCTTACAGTCATATATTCTTGTTCAGGGCCCGGCGTCAAGCCAAATTTCTGCCCCTGTCAAATATTTGCTCCAACTCTGCTTTGAGGTTTCCAGTATACCTGGGGAGAGAGAAGGGCGTCACACTCGTGGGGCGTGATGATTTTCAAGCAGAAGTCTGAGCTGACTTTGGAAGCAGGGGTCTAACCCTAACTCTAATCCGAGTCTAGGCGTAACCCTAACCCTAACTCAGCGCACGCACACTACCCCACGGGACAAAAATCTGGAGGAGCAGACAGAATCCGAATCTGAAAGTGTTCTGAGAATTAGAAAAAAGGTGTTGCCTTTATATAGACAATTGCAACAAGCGAAAACAAGTGTGTCCCTATATTGACTCCTACCTGGTAATGTTTTTCATTAATTTTCTCAATGCAAAACTTTGCTCCTGCATACGGCAAATACTTTTCGCGGTTGTTCTGTCCATTTCGCCCGTTTGTTGTCATATCAGAAAACTGTCAATGTTATCTCGCTGTTTTGGTTCTATGCAAAAGTTTCAATGATATTTTTCCTTAGCGTTTGGCTACCTCTCAGGTGATGAGAACATCAGCCGTTTCTCTTTTCTACATCAACTTTTCTGTTACCGTTTTTCAATCAGTAACTTGACTGCTGGGTGTTTTCTATTTTGTTTTCGCCGGGCTCAAAATAATGGCACTTCTCTTTTTGTTTGTTTTCATAAATTCTAGCAATTTTATCCCTAGACCTTAGACCTTAGACCACGTGTGATTTTTGAAGCAAGTCGAAAAAGGGCCGCTCTTTTTTTCCAGTGTCTCAAATTTTGTGTTTTCATTTTAGCTTTATGCCATAAGCTCCCTACTGCTAGTTAGTAGATCTTTGTCAACATCGTATTGTGGTATTTCTGTTCTTCTCCAGCCCTGTTGATTTCCAGTCCGCAAGATGCATGATTAGATTTGTTGCGTGGGTGTTTTAATCTCCGCTCAAGCACCCCCGAAAAAAAACTTAATTTTTGTTCGTGTTTCCCTATAATTTAGGTGGTAGAAAATACCAACGGTCTTTCCGTCATTAAATTGTCTGTTTTCCTGTTTTAATCTCCACTCCAGCCCCCCGTTCGGACCCGACAAGCTCCGATGACTACGAGTGCCCGGCGGCGGTGGTCATCCGCCCCCAGCCCGTCCGCACGGCGCCCATGGTGTCCTCCTCGCCAAGGCCCACCCGCCGAGCCAACAACTACTCTGCCGGAGGTATGGGTTCTCGCTCCCTCTCTCTCTCTCTCTCTCTATCTCTCTCTGCGTCTCAACCTCTCTCTGCGTCATAACCCAGACATATCAGCGTTTGGGCGGGAGATTGACACTGGAGCCCGAGGGCGCCAAGCTAAGACATGATGAAGAACAACATATCATCATGGAGATGTCCCAATTTGTGGGTCGACATGACATGTCTGTTACAAGAATCGCTGTGGAGGGTTGCAAGCACAGTCATAATGAAAAAATATCATTATGCAGATTTTTTTTTTTTTAAATCGGCCCTATGTGTGTGGACGTGACATGTCTGTTTTCAGAATCGCTATGGCGGCGTTTTTGTTCCCAACATTTGCGCGTGTTAGTCAATGTTTGTTTCGAGGTTGTTGGGTTTTGTCCAGGAATATATTCTAGCAAGCCCTTCCAGGAAAAACTCATATATGGCACTACCTTTCTCGGTATCAACTTTTCCATTCAAAATATCGCACACTCCCCTATAGTCTGCAGGTGCGTACCACAATACTGAAGCTTACGGTTAACTAGCAATAATTAGGTATCTAAACATTTTATGAAGGTTATGTTTCTCGTTTCTCTCTCTCTCTCTCTCTCTGTCTTTCTCTCTCTCTCGTGCGCTCTCTCTCTCTCTTTCTCGATCTCTCTAGCATAGAATATAAATACTAGCTGTGAATGTATTTTTATGATTTTTTTGTAGTGTTCTGTATATGTTATTTTTGCATGTTTAGTGTCAAGGAAGATTAGCTGCTTACAAATCTTGTATGTTAGCTAATGGACTTGATAAAGTATCTAAGTATCCAAGCGTAATTCTTGAAACCAAGCATGATGCTGTTTCGATCCCTAACAATGTAATTTCTCACAGACGGAAATACATGTACAGTTGTACAATCCGGCGTAGTAACGTTGCATTCAAATACACTTCCATAGAAAGAAGAAACTTTTCACAGGAATGAAATCATACTATCTTACTTTATTTCTGTACCCACATTCCAAATATCATAAAGCTTTAAAGATCAATCCACAATTTTCCAACTTATTCCGATTACAAACGGCACTGACATCTTAATCCTCTTTGAAGGGTATTAAGGTCCTCATTCCACGAGACGGCGATCATATTGCAATCTCGCTGCGACTTGTTGAATTTGAATAACGTTAACTCTAATACAATTGACTTCCTCATTGGAATATCATGCAAAAAAGTATTACTAAAAATACAAAAAATCACACAAATAGTAAAAAGGGAATTTTATCGATCTGGGAAATTCGTTGAGCGCCCTGTCGACTCGCTCCGTCGCAGTGTGGTCTGTTAGTGGAACGGGGATGTAAACTGTTTCATCTTTTCATACAGCCCCGAAGAGGACCAATTCGTCGGGCGAAAAGACCAGCTACCGGGCCAGTTTCCTGATCTTCACCCTGCTGATGGTTCTGTCCGTCAGTCTGCAGGTGTCTGCCTTCATCCTGTCCATGTCTGCCGGGAACGACGCGGAGGAACTACGTGGACAAGTAAGGGCTTTCGTACATTCTAATCTAATCGGAAATACTGCTGTGGAGAAGGCTTGGAAATGGGTTTGGAGAAGGCTTGGAAATGGTCTGGAGAAACTTTCTTGCGGTGTAGCTGTGGGCTTTCATATGTATTTTTAGCACTTCTTTTGAGTAGTGTACCCTTTTATGTCTACTTGTTTCTTAGGATAGACCAAGGATATTGGCTAGACCATGTGAAAGTATTTTCTTGCAAATGTCACCTTTCTAGTTTTCATCCTTCACTTGCTCCCACACTCCTACTTTTTAGAAAGTGAAAAAAGGTATTAAAAAGATATACATGTATGATATAAGATACAATATGGCAAAGGCTGCATCGACTGGAAATTGTCTGGGTCGCAAATGTTTTCGCCCAGAGCATGCCAAAATGATGAATAAAAACAAGAAAAACAGCGGACACGAAATTACAAATTGTTGATGCATAAGGCATCCCAACCTATCTCGTTGCCTTTGCGACTTTTTTTTATAAGATTATACAAATGTCAGTATGATGTCACCATACTTTCTTGTAGAACGTCCTATCCTTGGTCCTGGCCCTGGTACTGAATGATATGTTAGATCTACTGTTGGCCCTGTCCCTGAATGGTATGTTAGATCTACTGTTGGCCCTGTCCCCGAATAACATGTTAGATCTACTGTTGGCCCTGTCCCTGGTGCTGAATAACACGTTAGACCTACTGTTGACCCTGTCCCCGGATGACATGTTAGATCTACTGTTGGCCCTGTCCCTGGTGCTGAATAACACGTTAGACCTACTGTTGACCCTGTCCCCGGATGACATGTTAGATCTACTGTTGACCCTGTCCCCGGATGACATGTTAGATCTACTGTTGGCCCTGTCACCGGATGACATGTTAGATCTACTGTTGGCCCTGTCCCCGAATAACATGTTAGATCTACTGTTGGCCCTGTCCCTGGTGCTGAATAACACGTTAGACCTACTGTTGACCCTGTCCCCGGATGACATGTTAGATCTACTGTTGGCCCTGTCCCTGGTGCTGAATAACACGTTAGACCTACTGTTGACCCTGTCCCCGGATGACATGTTAGATCTACTGTTGACCCTGTCCCCGGATGACATGTTAGATCTACTGTTGGCCCTGTCCCTGGATGACATGTTAGATCTACTGTTGGCCCTGTCCCCGAATAACATGTTAGATCTACTGTTGGCCCTGTCCCTGGTGCTGAATAAACGTTAGACCTACTGTTGACCCTGTCCCCGGATGACATGTTAGATCTACTGTTGGCCCTGTCACCGGATGACATGTTAGATCTACTGTTGGCCCTGTCCCTGAATGATATGTTAGATCTACTGTTGGCCCTGTCCCCGAATAACATGTTAGATCTACTGTTGGCCCTGTCCCTGGTGCTGAATAACACGTTAGACCTACTGTTGACCCTGTCCCCGGATGACATGTTAGATCTACTGTTGGCCCTGTCACCGGATGACATGTTAGATCTACTGTTGACCTTGTCACCGGATGACATGTTAGATCTACTGTTGGCCCTGTCACCGGATGACATGTTAGATCTACTGTTGACCTTGTCACCGGATGACATGTTAGATCTACTGTTGGCCCTGTCCCAGGATGAAATGTTAGATCTACTGTTGGCCCTGTCCCTGGTGTTGAATGGCATGTTCGATATAGTGTTGGTCCTGCCTCTGTCTCTGAATGACATGTTAGATATAGTGTTGTCCCTGTCCCTGGTGCTGAATGACATTGAAAGAGCCAAACCACAAACATTTGAACAACATTTTTGTCAACAGAAGTCATTATCCACACATATAATATGCAATAATGTTCTGTTGGTGGTATATAATATTTGTTCCATTCTGCTTGAAATATGATGGTATGGATTAACTGACAGTAGCTTACAAATGGAACAGATGCATGGATTTTGGCAGATCCTGAAAAAAATAATTTTTGCCATGTATGGGATTTTCCTTTACCTCAGTATTTTCAAATCTTCTTACAGCAAAAGAAGTATCAACAGAAGACAGAAGGACGTTTCAAGGCACTGGAAGCTCAGCTGGCAAAACAGAAGGCAGCCCTGACCAAGGTTCAGAAGGTAGGGATTGATTTTGCAGAGGTTTAAGTAATCATTATGCAATATGTACTATAAATTTAATACTTTTCCCTCTTTACACACTAAATTACAGGATTGTACATATACATGGAAAACCAATGAAATACTTCTGATGGCAGTGAAAACTTTTCCATGTAGATTGTTGCTCTGGCTCTTTTTTTTATGTGTTTTGTATGTAAATATACTTGCATGGATGTTGCATATAGTACAGTGCACGTGGTTGGATATCTAAACGGGGTTTCTTTCTTTCACTTTCTTTCTGATAAAATGAATGAGAAAATGTCCACCAAAGGATGCAAAAATTTCACTTCTATTCAAAAATAAAGAAATTAAAAACAGCATTATCATTTCACCGATATGCTTTCCTAACTCTAATTTTCTTTTGTTCAGCATGTTGCCGACATTGTTGGGCCCACTGAGAAACCTGAAGGCAAAGAAACGACCACAGCTACAACTTTGGAGGACATGGCCATGAAAATCCCCGCAGCCAGGCAGCGTAAGCGTCTGATCAGGGCCACTCCCAATGCCAAGGCCACTCCCCTGCCTCTGCAGGCCACGATGCCGGAGCCCGAACCACAGGCAGCCATCAGAGGCATCCGAACTGGCGGCATGAACAACTGTAAGTCAAATCTGTACCTGTACCTGTACCTGTATCTGTATAGCCGGTGTAACCGCGCTTCAGTGTAACACACCAGCTTCGCAATCACACGGCGTGACAGCAGCTGGTTATACTGTAAATGCAGAAATGTTTGCGGGATTTAATTTTGGGGTTGGGAGAAAATGGTTTTGGGTTAACGTTTGAAACAACAGTAGCGCTACAGTCACACAATGGAATGGCATTTCCCGGTTTGTTGTAAAGAGTTCACCACGAAAACGGCGAACATAAAACCACGGCAAACATTTCTGCATTTACAGTATTACGCTGAACAACCTGTTATGGAGTGCTTGTGACGGAGGTGTGTCGTTCCAAAAATTGGCATTTGAATGCTAAGCACATGAAACACTGACAGGAAGTTGGATCAAAAGTGATAGAAGATAACCCCATGCAAAGGTCAGATGCAGGATGTGGCAGGTCATAGTTCGTAGAACTACTCATATATCAAACATGACAAGGAGTCAGCCCTCTATAAACTTGTTTTTTAATGTTCTATTTTCCTGCACAGATCCAAAGAAGGACTGTGCTGACTGGTACATGGCAGGTTTTAATGATGACGGGCCGCGGCACATCCAGCCAAGGGGCACTTACGCCAAACGCGAGGTCTACTGCGAGATGGACACGGAGGGTGGATGGACAGTCATCCATGCTCGCAAGGTAGCCACTGCTGACATTCTTGCAGGTTTTGTCTAAAAAAATGCATGAGGTGACAGAGCAGGGGGATGGTGTAGACTTTCCACCTTTCTATAGTGTGGAGTTTTAGAGAATCTCGAGTTAAAATGGGGTACTCTAAGGCTTCTTGATGGAGAAAATTACTGTCAGACAGGTCACAGTTGAAGTCTGTGGCCACATTGTGACCTGGTAGCATCCCTGGTCAATCTGAATTTCTTGCATGTCAGAGAAAACTCTACTCCCCTGGGCAAAGGGATGCATGGGTAGAGCAAGAGGGCACCCCTATCTCCCTCTTTTAGAAAAAAAAACCTGTTCATGGGGTTGGGATTTCATGCATGTGAAAAATTTGAGGGTGAAAAACTTGCATGTGAAGGTCTGTGCCCAAAAAAGTTTTAAAGGCTAAATTTGCATGTAAAGATATGCAAATTAAACCATTCTCAAGGGACCTAAATATCATGAATTTTTCAATAAAATAATTCAGGAAACAGATGGAAAATCATCATTTTATGCTGTGCTAGACAGGGCACCCTAGCTTGAGATGCATTACAATTCATTATTCCAAACAAATACACAACTTGTATTCATGTTCATCAGGGGCGCATACCAAACTTCTACACTCGTCCCTGGGATGACTTCAAGAGAGGGTTCCATGCGCGTGGTTGGGACTCCTTCTGGCTGGGGAACGATCTAATCCACAACATCACCCGTCAGAAGACTTACGAGCTCAAGGTCATCGGGACCATGCCTGGGGGCAACCCGACCGTGGCTGCTCGGTAAGTTGACTACCTTTCAAAGTTTAAATTTATCCCCCTTGTTGGAAAACACTTTGCAGCAGTCAATACAATTGATGCAGGAAAGAGGTAAACATTGTGCTAGTAATGAAAGTCCACAAGATTTTGGTAAAGTTCACCAGGACAAGTCCTCTATTCTTACCAAAAGGTGTGGCGTGATTTTGTAGAATCCGACTAATTAAAGCATGAAAACAAAGTCACTGTTTTTCATCATCTTTTTAGATCTTGATGTTAATCTACCTTATTATACTGCACAGCAATATTCACAACGTATAAATGCAACTTTGTTGTATCCTTAGAACATCTTAAGATAAGCAAACTTCCCACCGCCCTTTGAGTTCTCAGTCATTTTGTCCAGCTGCTGAGTTTATGGTAGGCTATGAAAAACAAGGAACCTCGGCAAGGCTTGCTTACGCATTGTTTACCAATGTGAAATGCCATTGTGAAATGTAAAAAAATAGGGCCACAAATAATTAGTTGCAAATGTCACTCTGAAAGGAGATTTTTAAATTCAGAATACTTGCAGCTTTGGTGCCAAAATTCTACAAGACATACCTTTTTTGTGTAGAGATGCAAAGGATTTGGGTTTTAATTTAAGACTTACCGTATATTCCCTCCCAACCTAACAATGTATCTTCTTTACCTTACCTTAGCCATTTAAGACTTATATGCCCTCCTAACCTAACAATGTACCTTCTTTACCTTAGCCTGACCAAATCGTACCTTTAGCTACCCTTCTACTAGCCAGGCCTGTATGTAGGGGATCTATAAAGCTCTGTACAGGTAGATTTTGTGTCACATAGACTATTCTTACATTGTACCTACCTTACCTTATTTCAACTTCAAGTGCTTGGAGAAACAGCAGGAAATTAATGGAAGATTTGCAAGAACTTAGAATGGACATAAATGAAATTGTGAGTCAAGCTGTTCATATATATCCTCCTCATGTGTGCTTACTATTCTTCCAGTTACACGATGTTCTTGGTGGAGGATGAAGCCAAACGCTACAAGCTGAGGCTGGGGGATTTTGTGGGGGACGACGCTGACAACATGCTGGAGGCCAACAACGGACAACCGTTTGTCACCATTGACAGGAGGGGGGAGGAGTACTCCTATTCTTTCCCTATCGGGTGGTGGGCATCAGAATATGACAAGGTTCACTTTCCACGCGACGCATTACACTCCAGCTTTCCACCATTTATGCAAATGGAGGAGCTCAAGATGATGATTAAACCAGCCTAAAGCATCTTTGCCCTTTTGGTTCTGGTTGTGATTGCCTAAACTGTTATTGAAGACACCAAATTGTCTGAAACAGACCAATCACATGACAGTACCTTAGCCTCCATTGAAGAATTTCCCCGTTATCTTCTTATTACATTTTTTTCGCTTCCTCAGCGAGTTGTAGTACCGATTGTTTGGCCACAGAAGAACATGAGAATGTCAGCAGAAAACAGCAAAAAAAAGCCATAGAAGGTCTGCACAGGAGGCTAGCATTATCTCCTGTTCATCACATCTTGGTTTGAAATGCTCCAATCACAGGGCACCACATTACCATAATGTGGTTTAAAACAGACCAATGATATGACAGGATCTTCTAAGTCCGTATATGGTGGGTCCAATCAGATTGCACAATCTCATTACCTGTAACCACCACATTTTGAACAAATGGGCCAAATTGCCTTATCTCAGATAGGAATGAGGAGAGATTGGAAAGATTGTGAAAGGGGTGACAATGGAATTATTCAAGCACATTTATTTTGTTCTTTGATTTTGACACCCTTGTACATTATTAGTATCCCTCAAGTGTAGAATTTTCCCAATCATTTTTGTTTCATCCCCTATCATCAGAAATGTTCAACCTAAAACCTGCTAGTAGAATGTCATTATCTGCAAATTGACTAAGGCATCAAGTTACCAGTGATTGAAATGTTGTGCCAAAAAACAGCCCAAAAGAAGAATAAAAATTCATTCTTGTTTTAACCCTCCATTTCAGGAGAATTGGACTTTAGAATTAGACTGATGCTTGGAAGGTTAAATGGCAGATATAGGTTGAAAAACTTCACCTCATGGTGATAAAATGATTTTATTGTACAGAAAGGTCAATTTTTCTGTTTTTCGATGGTAATTAAAAAATAATGCCATTGGTAAAATAGTAGATTCATCTTTTTATGAAATGAGTTGAAATTTGGCACAAATGTAATGGCACATATCTTCTTGAGTCTGGAATATCTCAATTTCTTGCTCAGATTTTTATGAGTTGAGTTCAAGATGACCATGTAAATGTAGCTCCTTTTTAGTCATACTAGCAGAATGTTCTATGCTCACAATTTAAAGTCTTTTATAAAGATATATGTTGAGTGACATATTGACTATTGCATATCCCTGATATCAGTTTATTCCTATGCCCAAGTCCGTCTTTGCTCTTCAAAACGTTTGACCATAATTCCTAATGCTGCTCTCATATACTCATGCTAGCAATGCAGACCAGCATTTATGACAGTGCAGATTTTTTTTTCTTCATTTTCTCACATTTTGCACGTGTAAGAAGCAGACCACAGTAGAAATAGCAATCATCACTTAGTGCCAAATTGGGTACCTTTTTTTTCAATTGTTACATCATTGTTATATAATTACGTTGGGTAGAAATGATTTTATTCAGTGAGTTTCATTATGGATCACTCATCCTATTTGTCTGACATTCTCTTCAAAAATCCGGTTACCAAAGAACCAAATTTGTTGCAAAATTTCAAAGCACACTTCAGAGTACAATAGCATATAATAGGGCACCAATCTTTTTTTGAAATTTGATTAAATCCAAATCTTGACACATTCAAGAAAAATGAGCATCCTGATAATTTTCTAGATGAATCACTCAGTCAGAATGCATTGCATTCGATCTAGATTTTAACTACAAAGCAGTCCAACTGTGAATATTGTATCAGTATTGCATGTTTAGATGTTCTCATAAAAGTATAATCAATTTAAAAAATACTACCTCAGCCTATTGTAATCAATGTCAGGGAAAGCTGGAACTGACTTTTCTTCTTTTGGGCGAAGGCTAGGGCCTCTAGCCTGAGAACAAGTGTTGTTTTTCTATGTTAAGCCCCTATCTCACTGGGCGGAAACTTGTTGGCGACGACTTTGCAAGTTTTCAACAAGTTTCCCCACTGATGCGCGAGGCATTTGCAAATGAAGCCCTGCTGAGCAGGGTATTGCAAACTACAGTGTTGCTACTGAATTAGAAACCAATGTAAAATGATAAAAATGCATCAAGAAAGATTTGCAGTGATAAAAGGATGTTCCCTGATACTTGCCGCAACATGATTAATATATTATGAAATATAAGCATAATGTTAGAATACTTTTACAGTGACAGAAATTTTAAAAAAAATGACACGTACGACCAGATTTCATTCTATATTAAGTGTTTCGTAACGTGTGTGTAATGAGCTATGTTTATAGATTTATTAGAGCAAAAAACGTTGAAACTGACTTATTACTTTTTACAGAATAAATGGTACCTTTTGACAACTAATGGAGACCTATTGGCAACTAAAACTAGTTTGCATCCATTCCTGCCAATTTGCGTTTTTTTTTTAACTGTAAAAAAAACTCACTTCAGGAAACGAATTGGCCTTCATTGGAAACTGCGTGGAAACTACTTGGCAACTGTGCGAGACTAGTTGGCGAACGTCATTTGCAATTAGTCGCCAACAAATTTCCGCCCAGTGAGATAGGGGCTTTCCTACCATGATGACCCATGCATTCTCTCTTCCATAGTGTGTAGTTTTTTTATCAATTTCTGTATTAAGTAGCAACTAATTGAAAGATGAAAAAAAAAAGAATTGTATTCTAAGTTCGGAACAATTACGGGTGATTGTATAGAAAACTCTAATTGCTTCAGATATACATTAATGTAATATTCAGTGATTTAAAAAAAAGATGTTTTAGCATGAGGAAATTGTCTATCTTTACCTTTGAATATTTTGACATGGAGTGGTAGCATTTTAGATTAAATGTTTTGTACATACATGTAAATGAATGTTACAAGTACTTTGACATGTTTGTTGAATTACGATTTTTCACAAACTACTGTATATGAAACTTTCTATCAAATGCCATTGGGCCTTTTATTTTATATTGAGAGAACAAACACTAAAAGATATGTTAACTAATGAATTATATAAATATATATGAGAGATTGTAACTGATTGTATGATTATGTAAACCAACCTTCAAATTAGTGGATTTAAGTGAAGAAGTTTTGGCTTGTTAATATTTTGTTGTTACTGTTATATCTTATGTGAAATTTCTTGAAAAGCTGTGAAGAAAATATAAATGATTTCTGTTGAGCTTTTCAAAGCAATCTTCCCGAGAAGTTACATTGATGAAGTATTTTGTTTTCATTTTTTCTAAATTCCTTTGTAAAAAGGTTTGCAATCAAGAGGTACAGGTAATTAACCATCAAATTGGAATGTTAAAAAAAATTTTTTTTAAAATATACATGATGTAGTAAAATGAATGTGAAGTAACCATTGGTTCTAATATTGGGACAATTTGGAAATATTTTTGTAGGCATTGTTTCATGTATATCAAAGAATGAGCAGACAATAGACCTTACTAGTAGTGATTTTTATCATCTCAACATGCGTTACACAGGTTGTCTAATATGGGTTTGGCATGATGCCATATTTGGTCAGAAGAGAAAGCTTGCTCAAGTTGCTGTGTATACTTATGGAAATATTCTATACCATACAACAGATGTTAAAATAACTATTTTATATGTGTTTGTATAACAGTTTACTGAAATTAGTCATGCACACTAGAAATTTGAATGGGTCTTGACTTATTGTAATCTCAAGATATGAATAAATATATGTTAACAATAAATAAGTTTGGTTGAAAAGTTATTTTGCACATACATGTAAACACTTATCTTTATGGTCCCTATCACAACATCTAGAATGGGTCTTTCCATTTATAACAAAGTGTATGTTTAAGGGATTTTTCTGTCAAGAAGCTGAACAATTCAAGAAAATTATATATTCATCAGATGGTTGATACCTATATATTACACCTCTACAACTTCCTATATAACTTCTCTTTCAACAGAAATTTTCTAAGCACTTCTTGAAAATAATGGTTCGTTAATACATGTACATTGTATACCTTTATACCTGAGGAATAATGGCCAGAAGACAAATATGTAGGCTGAACTTTGAATTTTATTGGTATTTTCATATATGTTTCCACATACATTATAAATAGACATCTGTAACACAAATAGTATTCTGAAAAACATCACTAGCAAAACAAAATAGCATTCTATTTTTCTCTTACACAAAAAAAACACTCTATCCTCAGGGTTATCTGACAAGCTGGCTTGTTCCGAATGGATTTTAAACTGTAAAAGCCAACACAATAAATTGGACTTACCAAAATTTTCGACTGAACAGCTACAGTCTTTTTCAAGGAATGAACCATCCACTGCTTGTGATGTCACGTTATGCAGATGAGACACGTGACTCGGTGAGCAGTGGATCATATGTTGCGTAATGGGAAGCAGAAGCAGTGGATGGTTCATTCCTTGAAAAAGACTGTAGCTGTTCAGTCGAAAATGTGGGTAAGTCCAATTTATTGTGTTGGCTTTTACAGTTCAAACTCCATTCAGAATGACTTCTACCAACACAGTTGAACTTTCAAGTGAAGATGGCTTGTTGCTTGCTAACATGAGGCTTGGAGGCCCTTCTTATAATATTGAGGTACATGTACACGGGGAGGGGGAAAAGGACAGCTTCTTGTGTCAACAGAAAGGATTTTTAAAGCAAAGTTGTACATCTTCTGAAGGGACTTTTGCTAAATTTTGAGGGTTGAATAAGAAATGACCTATAATGCGAGTTTTAAACTTCAGTATAGAAGTACATGTGATTTTGGGGAGAGTCACATACATTTGTAATATGCCTCAAAAGCTACTGGCTCTTAACACCAAAGAAATGGTAGGTTTGCTAGAAAACAAACTGAACTCTTGAGAAGATCCCTTTATCAAGCTGTCTTTCGTCACTTTTGAACTGATTCAACATGTAACAGTTGTTCCTACTTTAGCTACTGTGAATGGCTGGAACTTGCAAATGTACATACACATACCTCTGAACAGTACAAGGTACAAAACGCTGTTTCTAAGTAACAAGTGGCTCATGTATGTACAAACAACTTCTCAGTTTCTACCACTAGTATACCTCATGTGTAGATAATACAGTGGAAGCTACATAATATGTTATACAGGTACATCACTATGCATTCAATCTCAGAAGTGAAATTCAATTTTTATGTTGTTAATCTCAAGAGAGAAAAATAATAATTTAAATGCACATAACAACAAAGACTGGATTTGGTACTAGAAAAAACAACAATTGCAACAGCATCTTAAAATACTCCTTGTATGACTATGATGCGTTAAGTATGTCAGAAACATTACGACTCTGGAATTTAAGACTACAAAATGCATGTAGACTAGAGTGCATCCTTACTGTATTAGGCTTGCTACAACAAGCATTTAATCAACCTACACAAGGTAACAACTATGCATAAACAGTGAGTTATTACTAGTGTTATCTTCAACAACTAATACCATTGAGATGTCCAAGTATAGATTAGCATAACTAAGCATAAACTCTGATAAATAACGCAACTTTGTACCACAACTGGCGAGTTCTAATGCTAGAGAATCCTGGAGAATACTTACACTAAGTCATATACATTTATATTTCCATCTTCAGCACTTTGTGCATTCTTCTATTTGAACACGTCACAATGTAGGTACTTCTTTACTTCTTTGTGAGAAGTTTTAAGTCTGCCTTTTTTGAAAGGAATGTTCTTCTGTTTCAGTTTAGGGCAGATTTCATGGATTAACAATGTCAGAATATCCTGACATTATGAAAAACAAAACAGTACAAAATGTACAGGTACCAAGTACAAAATCTGTTTCCTTTACTAGGGTATGGTCATGTTTCATAATTCATAGTATCATACATGTATTATCATAACGCATGCACCATGTGAAGGAAAAAGTTTTTCCTTACTATTTTGAGAAGCTGACATACAGTTGCACTTTGTACAAAAACCTTTACATAGACAATTGGATATGTTTCTTGAAATGTCAGGCCGCTACGAAACAACTCTTCCCTCTAGTAAGTACCAAATATATAAGCACCGTGTCATGTCATAACACATACAGTCCAAGTCATCTGATAAACTTTGGTAAGTACTGCGATGCACTTACCAATATAAACCTACAAGAAAGGGGGTAGGCATGTAGAGGGGCTGCAAAATAAGATATGTGGAATTTCTGTACATTGGCAGGAATGTCCTGCAAACGGCTCGTATATTGGAGGCCATTTTCATGAAACGTAATCCTGTACAATAGTCTGTATCATCACAGTCATAGTCTACTCTACACATGTAAGCTCCAAGCCACATGCCCACCCCCTTCCCCACTCTCTTTACAAGGGAATTCCTAACAACAGAGCCTACAGAAACAGGTAGGGTTGTACCTGTTCTCTCTCTCTACCACTAGCGGTCCACGGGGGAGTCGTCTTCTACTGCGTTTTTCCTCCTCTCTCGACAGCGTTTCTTGTGCGCCGGCCAGTCCTTCTGCTGACAGCGTGTTCCGCAGTACCGCGCTTGCTGACAACGACCACAAATGCTGAACTGGTGCATCTGAAACATGGTGGTAGAAATGGATTACAATACAGTAAAATCTTTTGATAGCAACCATTCAAGAGACTTGAAGAAAATGGTCACAACATTTGCAGACATGTGGCTACTATTGACAGGATTCTAAATTCATCTGAAGTACAGTAGGTACCCATTTGAGTATTAATGAGGTTGTTGTAGTGCCTTTAAACATCCTTTAGGTACATTCTCGATCAGGGAAAAAATGTATTCTATGGGATAATGAAAAGTGGTTACAATAACAAGGTGGTCTTCATGCAGAGGTGGTCACTAGTACAGGTTTGAGTGTAAGCTGATCCAATTTTCTATAACAAAAGCAACGGAGTTAGCACCACCACAAAATGTGTTTTACAGCTCCTGCGCTTCGACTCACCTCTTCCTCTATGAGCGTGCATGGCGGATAATGACATTCGTAATATATGGTCCCTTCCTCTTCCTCTTCCATCTCTTCCCCATTGGCATTGTACACTTTAGACTGCGACATTTCTGGAAAGTGCTAGAGGCAGAAAGAGACATGCCATTAGTGATATATTTCACATTTTTCAAACCCCATATTAGTTATTCTATTCAACTTTGGACTTCGAATATCATGATTCAAACTGTCATGACTGTCATATACAGTCAAAACTGCCCAAGAAAACCACTGAAGGGACCGATAAACTACGGTCTATGTGGACAGTTGATCACTATAGACAGTGTTCTTGATGCTTGTGTCAATCGGGAAAATTATCTAAAGGACCACCAAAAACGTTGGCCAGGGGGTCCTTATGAACAGGTGGTCACTGGTGCAATGTACTAGGCACAAAAACAAATCAGGATTTGATTATGATCTGCAGTTCTGACATCAACATACATTTGCAGACTGCTAGTTTTAACTTAAGTAGTCAGAGAGCAAACAGATAGGTGAAAAACTTACCTCATCTATAGGGTCTGGTGGTAACTGTTGAATAGCTATCCAGTAAAGGTTGTTCTCTCTGTGGCAAAAAAACATTGAATCAGATGTACATTCATGTACATTTATTTCAAGCACTTGTCTGTATGACTATGAGTTCATTTACAATGCAAATAACTACATGTACAAGTGCTGAAATAGTGTAGAAAACATACGGTGTAGAGTTAGGTCTCTCTCAAGATTTTGGATGGTAACTACTAACTAGTGATTTTTACATAATTTTCCCACGAGTCACAAAAATGTGAGACTTCTTTACTTTAGCATTTCCTCCCCCCCCCCCCCCCTCTGTGCGTGATATGGAAATTTTGGGCTGTTATTTCTTGTAAAGAAGTACATCATCATCACATCTGGCTGCTTGCCTGGACTCAAACTTCATAGTATTAAATTCCAACGCGACAACTTACCTACTATCTGTTTTTGTCCCCTCCAATATCTTCAATGGTTTTGCCTGTGCCACTAGTGTGAGGTTTTCTAATCTGTTGTCTACTGTTACACCGTTTTTGTGTACAACTTTATATCCTGGAGCAATTCCTCCACAGTGTCTCTCCCTGTAAACAAAAGATACACCATGTTTTATACATCATGTTGAGCAATCATTTCAAATGTTTATCATTCATGTCTACTTCATTTCAGAGCTCACAATAATTCTTTTTTTAAAGAAAGAAATGAGCAAAAAAGGTCCACATAATCATCAGAAACCTATTGGGAACTGCTTGCCTTTTTTAAGCATGTTACAAAAAAAAACCATGTAATTACTTTTTCATATCATTTGCACCAATGTTTTAAATATAGAGTTTAAATAAAGGCACAAACAAACTCTAATTACTTAGTTGTTTTTTTACCACCTTTGCCCCCCCCCCTAGTTAAGACCATTTTATCAAATGCAGCTTAATTATTAACCTTTCAACACTTCATTAGTCCATCTTGAATCACAATAAAATCTTCCAAAAGTATGTTCGCTTAGTACCAGTTCCTATATTATATTTACGTAATGTTGAAGCATGCTATCTTGATGCACAATTATGATTCTCAAACTATACATTTACATAGTGCCATCAAAGTAATGGGAAAAACAACAACACAATATGCTCTTTGAACCCTGTGAACCTTTGAACACAGGGACAGTACACTCACACTAACCCTTCTACCAGTACAAAAATAAAAACATTATTAATGAATTACTGACTCTCAAAAATATATCCCTCATCTTTCTTACAGTTTTTCTTACCACTTTCCAGTTTTCAAGTATTACTGAATTACTTCAAAGCTTTCCAGATGTCGAAGACCTTTGGAAATACTCTTTTTACCTACTTAGTGGGCAATTAATATTCAGCCTCTGGCTTAGATCAAAAGATCTCTCTCATGAATTTTTGACCAAGAAAACAAAATGATTAAGCTACATCCATTGCAAACAAGCCTGTTTTTCGCAAAGTACAATTTTTTTTCCAATCGTTCCCTAACAGAAACCCTTAAAATGTGTGCTTGATTCACATAAAATTATGATGGACGATTCTTGCCCATTCTTTTATTGATCTCTATCGAAAAAATCTCTTGCTTTAAACTAAACTAACATCACATTTGAATGGCCTTACAGAAAGCAGAGCTTGAAATACTGGGCGCATATGCACTTTTCTGCCCCTAAAATTGGACCTGTGCACCTAATTTTTCACAGTGGGTGCACAGAGATGCTTTTGAAGGCAACTGGGCAAAGGTACCATTGTATACTTAGTATAAAGATTATTTTTGAAATTCAAGTATCAGAAAAAACAATATAACCATTGTTGTACTTTGATGTATTACTTGTTTAAAATTTTGAATTCAGCTATAGAATTACAGTTCTTTAGCGAGGCAGTAGGGTTTACAAATATGATTTGCTGACATTACTTTATTTCATGTTGTGCACCCAAAATTCTTTCGGTGCACCTAAATTTGGAGGTTAGGTGTACCAGTATTCCCAAACAGGAATTTCTAACCCTGATATGGCCTTTGTGGATGTATCAGACTTATCTATCTAATTACTTACCATAGTATATTGTGTACAAAGTTCCCCAATGCTCTGCCCTTTTCTATCTCCCAACAGAAAGCAAACACCCTGGCCCCGTTCCCATCTTTGTCCACCTCAACTTGTGCCTGGAGAAGAAAAAATGGAAAAGAAAAACTTAATCATAACATACAGACCCCGTATCATTTACCATAACATAATCAAAACATCCATGTTTTGTCATGTTGATTATTGATTCTCATTGCTGCTATTCACAAAGATATTTTACACATTTTCATAAAGACATTTTTACTTGCACCCTGTCATACATGTAGTTGTCAAGTTAATGAAAGCTTTATTTGTTAATCACATATCAGAACGTTGGTACATTATGGTTACCATCCAAGCAGAAGTTGAGGGAAGAAATCAATAATTCTTCTGATTTGCACGTTTTTAAAGCCAAACCCTTCCCTTGAAGAGATGGAATGTTAGAAATTGGGTACCAATCAGCAGTATCCACATTTATGTCATACCTGGGCCAGGATAACAGAAGATATGTTCCAGACCGGTCTGCATTTTATGTACATTTTACCATATTGCCTGGGCTTTAAAGTCGTATAGCAAAGGCTTCAATTGAATGATTCAAACAACCCTTGCGTTCGCCGGTTGTGCCGGGGTTGAAAATTTGAATACCGGATTCGAACGATCTACAATCGATATTGTTAAAATTTTTTGTTCAAGGACACAAAACTCTCTCAACTTTTGGCGCATTTTGCATTGAAATGTGTGTTTCTTTGGCATAAATAAAATACAACAGGGTGTATTCTGTATCAACCTCGATCCCAGCCCTCCTGCAGGTCGGATGGCCCTCTGGCCTTTGGGGGATCTGACCCCGGTTGGGCTGGTACCTCAGGGAACACGTGTTATATTCTATACTGAACAAATGTTGAGAACAACATGGTGACAACAAGATGCTCTTACCTCAAACGCGTAATTCTCAACAAGGGGAATGTCTCTTTCATCTAGAAGGGAATATTTCGTCTGAAATGACAAGAAACGACAAATTGATTTGACGAACATTATGATAATCATTACCTATTTGGTATGAAAATAAAAACAACTGTATATGTGCACCATGCGTTAACAATCTCTAGTGATTAATACTCAAATTTCCCAGCAATTCTGCTATATTCCTGGGATGAATAAAGAACATTAAAATGATGCCAAAAACATCTGCAAAATGGCCCATTGGTATGACATGTTAGGCATCAATATATAATAATCATACTATAGTATACTGATAATAATATATCAATTTACTTTCCTAACTTGTTTATTGCTGTTTTTGTTGATGTCAGTCATTTAATCTGTCTTTAACAAATAAAACACACAACTGAAGAAAATAAATGGTGACCTGATAACTATCCTATATCAATAGATTTATGAAAACATGTTAACATGGAACTAGATGGATATATAAACGAAAACAAGATGTTGACATCATACATATTATCACATGATATACATTAATATATTCCAGTTACAATGTTATCATATAATCATCATCAAACTATATATACATAATATATATTGTTACATCATATACAATATTATCATTATATTATTAAGAACGAATATATAATGGACAAAGTATGTAGTCATATTTCCAAATGTTTCAAAAAGAGAGAAGAATCTACTAGGTGATCATCATTTAGTTAAGCAATATCCCACAGTTTGTATGTTTTTTTTCTTTAGTTTTTAGCATTAGAATGTAGCATTTTATCAATTTATGTTTTACATTATGTTCCTTACAGACCACGTGTGGTCTTCTGTGCATTTAGCCCTTCTGGGCAGGAATATGCAATAAAGACTATTATTATTATTATAATTTTACATCATATAAACAGACTGTATATCATCCATTATTATATTACATTATTATTATTATTAGTATATTCACAGGAAGGCAAAGAGACACTGAATCATCAAGGGCTAGTGTTGTGACCATTTATAAACATGTATTTTGGAACCCTAGCGGGGAGGTGATAATAACATTACATTCAGTGCCAAGCCACACAAGGTCAATGGCACCATGTGGCCCTGGTGGAAAATATGCTGCCTATATTTGTCAACCAGCTGGCAACAAACCCCTTAAGAAGTAAGAAGTCCAAAATAATAAATCACGTATAAACTTATGATATCATACGTCCATAACGGTGGAATCATCTTTAAATCACACAACGTCTGGATATTTGAATTTTAAAAATGTCGTGTTCAGACATGATTTTCGTCTCTGGTTCTCTTGTTATAACGTTTGTTTCCAACGCATAATATGTACACCACAGGCATCATTTTTCTTCCGGGAATAGCTGAGCCACATTGGAATACATTTGAAGGAAAAAAGAGCTCAGACTGAGGGAAAAGATGTCATGCCATCCCGACATATGATGCGGATACAGCCGGTACCGCCACCGGCCACGTTGTTTTTTGTCCGGTGTCCATGATGGTATCGAGACGAAACCTTACCTTCCCCGCCGCTCTCCCGAGTCGTACGATACCCAGCTTGAAGCCAGCCATGCCCGAAGACCCCCTCTCCTCGCCAAGGTTGCGATGAAGCAGTATGGTGGCGGTTTTCTTGCTGAAAATGCTGGGAATATTTGTCAGAAATTTGACATGAATGAATCAGGATGTGCACCATCGGTCGTCCCACGTGTGGCGAAGGCGGGGCTAACCGCATCAAACCGCTAACTTAAGAATTGCAGAAATTGAGCGCAAGAAATTATAAATGCGCACAATATTACAAATCACTTTATCATAATGTCATAAAAACGATTACTCAAATTCTGCAAATTATCAAATTTGTATTGACCTTTCTTATATATCGCGGGAGGGGGGATAAATTATATTCTTGAAGATGCGTTTACTTGTGCACATTATATGATACGTTTGATTTTTAGCCAATCAGCATCCTTCACTTTCCCGGGAAAAATTAAGAGGTCATTGGCTGGGTTGTACCACACAAAACAAGGGTGGTGTTTAAAAAACACTCCGGCGACGTGAAGTATGGAAGAAAAGTGCGGATTTTGTCGGTTGAGGAGGTTTCTTGTTAAGGGGCTATGTTCTTATTTGGGCAGGTCAGGGAGTGTTGGTACTGTGAGCTGCCCAGCAGTCTTTGGGTTGGAATAACCACCCATTACGTCATAACTTTATAAAAGAATTACATATCTGCCTGTAAGGAACAATATCATTTGACCGGAAAAGCTGATTTTATAGCGTTGGTACGTATGTTTCAACATTTTCAGAGGATATAATTGCTTGTACATGCTGCCAAACATTTCTTCATGTGTTGTACAGAGATGACGGAGGTAATAATGAGGAGACATGATTGGTGTTAAAAGTTTGTTGTTTATTGTGTTGATCGATAAGTATATGTACATTGGATATTTGTGTTACTTGTTGGATTGGTAAATATTGCCATGTAATATGTTGTATAAGTTATGAAGGTATAGTTGTAAAGGTAAGTATGATGTAATGTAGACGTACTTTATATATGATCTATTTCATGTCGGATATTTTGAGTACTTCTCATGGTATGATGTAGACAAGTCAATGGGTCCGCTAATGGTTAGACATGTCTATACGATCTATATCGTGAAGTAGTAGAAGTTATTTCAATGACCAGCTAGGTACATATAAGGCGTTTCAATTACATAATTGTTATATGTAGTGATTAATGATAATAATGCTGATGAATAACGTAGTATTCTCTAAAATATGTAATTTGGCATTATATCATTAAGTTATTTGTAAGAATTGTTGATTAAATAATTCTCGTATATGTAAGTAGGTAATATATATATATTGACATAGTTGATAATTTGTACTTGTATAGTAAAGTAATAAAATGTTAAGGATATATGATTACTTATACTAGTGGTTCTTATAGTGTGATTACGTACACTACTGTAAATATAGCGTATGATAATGTAAGTGCTGATGATCTATTAATCTTTGAAGATATACATAGTTATGATATATAACTTGGTATTATAATCTTGACTAACTAGTAATATGGTATGAATATATATGTCTTGTTAATAGTAAGACATTATCAATGTATAAAACGGAAATATATGTAGTTTACATGTAATTAATATTTAATGTTATGTTATGTTATATGTGAAGAATACGATCAAAAAACGAGCGCCGTGAGAGCGCCGAGAGAGCGCGCAGCGAGGGCGGTGAGCGCCGCGAGAGCACCGTGAGAGCGCCGTGAGGGCGCCCAATTGCAAGGTGGGATCAAAGAGCCACAGCGAGCGCTCAAGGATCGCAGAGAGCGCTCTACGAGGATTCAATGGTCTTAACTTTAGTTCAAACAAATTTCATTCTTGGAGTGGTATATATTGAATTTCTGGGAATTTTGCGGTCAAATCATAGTTTTGCTCATGGGTAATACAATTGACGAATAACTGCTTCCATTCAAATTGAATTCCTTCCAATTTTTATTGTCAGTGGTTCAAAAAGTATTTCAAAATTCTATGATTTACGTTTCTATTATAACGTAGAATGATAAACTATATTTATTGCAAACAGGTAACATGACAGACAACACAGAAAAAATCAAGTTGAACATATATATAACTTATAAAGACTCACACTGAGCGACCGTGCAGCGACCAAAATTGAATCTGTTTTCTCCTTGATTTTATTATTCAAATATGATGCAAGAGGTACAGGTATGACTGAGAAGACAACAAAGCAAACAAAACGTAGACAAAATTTGTTCTTTATCACTGGAATTCGTTGAGTGATCTGTGAAATCTTTAGTCGCTCATAAAAAATTGCTGACATTTGACATTTTGGTCGCGCTGAGAGCGCACAAGGGTCGCCGTAGAGATTCCACTTGAGCGCGTTTTCCAGGAGTTCGGCGCTCTCACGGCGCTCTGGCCAATTTTATTTTCAGGCTGATGTATATGGCCTCCTTTATATCTCTCATAAAGTACTCCTGTTCAGTGTCTGGTATTCTGACTTTGTCCAGTGAAACGGTATGGCCCGGAGATGTGTTGAGAGACTTCAGACGAATGCGAGCTGAGGCGTTTGTGTTCAAAGAATCTAGTTCTCAATGAGCGTTCTGTCCCACCGATGTAGAATTTTTCGCAGGTCCCTTGTCTAGTGGTTCCCTGACACGGTGTGTGCAAGGAGGTTGGTATGTACGCCACACTTTTCTTCTCTGGTTTTGTCGTTCGGCGCCACGAGAAGCTGTCACTGCACGAAATTTCCACGGATCCTGGCGGATCCGACAGGGATTCCTCCGGAAATATTCCTAAGCCCGTGTGGATACTGACGGATACTGACGGATCCAACGTAACTAACGGATTCGAGGTCATTTCGTGCAGTGTGTCGCAATGTGTTCCCATGTGAAGCGGGGCCGGACTCGTATGCCGAAGTTACGGCATACGAGTCCCGCCGTTATGTAACAATGGCAAACTTCATTTACTTCCGTGTATACGGGTAATGCTTAGGTCCCATTTCAAATCCGGAGCCCGGCCGGGCTGCTTGCGAAAACGAAAGATAAAAAATGCACATCAAGAAAATACACAATATATGGTTAGGAATAATCTTTTTACGTTTTGTGTCTTTTGTATCATATTTTGTCGTTCCCACAAGCTGTCCGGCCGGGCCTCGGATTGGGAATGGGACCGAGGCATAAGGCATTGTATGTGCATTTGATGATGTTCATGAACTTGAGTACTATTCACTCATACCCAGTTAACTAATTATACATTGTATTAGTCCATTGATTTTCAGAGTCACGGTACTGTAAGTCGTTCCCACAATATCCTCTTCTCCAGAGTCCGGCCCGTAGCACATTCCTCAATACTCTCCAACCATGCAAAGGTTATTGGGGAAAATTGTGACCTTTTTGTCCGTCCTCCCCAAGAACTTGCTGTAAAGTCGTACAACTTAATTTTTAACGTGTATTCTATTTATCTTGTTACAATTAGTATCCAACTCAAGAAAACATGTTCCGATGAATTGGGAATGGGATGGTTTTACTGATAATCAATATGCACAGTGTAAATAGTATACAAGGACTTAAGAAAATATAAGAAACTAGAGTTCCACGACATCATACCTTCGCCAAATGATTTTAACCATTGTGACTGACGTATTAGGAGTGTTTCTCATCAATTATAAATCAGACCAGTTGATTGTCTTAAAATATGACATGTCCATTGTATAAGCTTAACAAAATATGACCTTAAGAAGGTTATGCTAATATTGATACTCAATTATGCAAATGATGCCCTTATTAGCATAATTTGATTCAACGATGTTCACATTCACATAACTTCCCGATGCAACAAAAAAGGATTAAATGCATAAAATTTCCGTCATTTACCAGTATGGAATTATAGTAGTTTCTCATTTAAGTATGCAAATTAGGCCCACATTTGCATATTTTCTATCTCCAACATTCCTCTCTTCCTCAGTTACAATTTGAATAGTCACATCATGGCACAAAGCAGATTTTTAAAGTTGCCTCATCAATTATGCAAATTAGCATCTGATTTGCATAATTATTGCCCAATCATTCTAAGCATCACACAAGCTATCTACATACCAAAAATCATGACCATCCATCAAGGCCATCTTAAGTTATAGTATTTTCTCATTAATTATGCAAATGATGTCTTCATTTGCATAGTTCATATCAATTAATATTTCTCTCTTCCTCAGTTACATATGTCACATGTTTTAGAGTCCTATCATGGAATTTGGCGGATGTATAAACTTTCCTCATTAATTATGCAAATTAGATACTGATTTGCATAAAAAAGTATTTAATCATGTCCATCATCACTCAAGCTATCTACTTACCAAAAATCATTGCCATCCATCAAGCCCTTCTTGAGTTATTCCCTTTCAAAGTCAGATGCAAAAAACTGCGACAATACCTACTTTGCGGTGGTGAAATTTCTGCCTAGTGATAGCTACAGATGCGTGCACTCCTGTGTTTTGGATACATTTAGATACATTTCGCGCGGCATAACAAAACCCATTTCTTGGTATCAGAAGCTGTATGAACGCGGCTACCACGTGCAATATGATAATTGACATAGTAACAGTCAAGTACAGACAGACAGAGGTTTTAGCACATGGTACCTTATCTTTAAAAAATAATCAAATTTGAAGTCAATCACTTGGAACTTCTGCGTTCGAACGACGGAACCCAGCCAGTACGTTCGATTTTCCTGCCGCGGGGGTCAGGCGAGGTCAGGTGCAATGTTGCAACTTTCGGCCGGTGTTGGGAACGTTGATGAAATTAACGGTTCAAGTTCATTCATGTGCAAGTTGACCAATGTCATTATCTTCGCCGAGGAACTCGGAGCAGATTATGTTTTCGGTTGAGCCGGCTGTTGTATGGGTCTGTATGTATGTCAAGAGCATAACTCGGGAAACCTTTGATGGATCTTCATGATAGTTGGTAGGTGTATAGTGGTTGTGCAATGGAAGGTCAAGTTCAAAAATCGTTCACCTGACGTTTTCCAACATAGTAACAATACTGCAGCGGACTTTTAATTTTTCTGTTTTTGTATATAGGCAATAAAAGTGACGGAAACGTTGATGGATCTCAATGATTTTTAGTAGTTTGGAAGAGATTGTGGGAACGGAGGTCAAGTTTAAAAATGATTTATTTGGCGCTTTCCTACAGAACTGCAGCAGGCTTTGTATGTGTGAGAGTTTGTATGTCGCCAGCATAACTCGAGGAGCTATTGGCTGTTGTGCATGATATTTCGTGGATGGGTAGTGATGTCAAAGAGGAAGGTCACGTTTGATAATGGGCCTCCTAGCGGGTATTTGAGGTACTGCAGCGGAGCTTCAACGTTTGAGGCCAAATTTTCTGGAGGCGTCAGGTTCATGATTTTTTGGTAGTTTATAGCTTCTGGAACGGCAGGTGAGTGGTGGGAATTAAGGCCCCCTAGCTGCTTGTTTGGAACTGCAGTTGGCGTTTTTGTTAATACATTTGGAGACGAATAACTCCAGCAGGGATTGACGGATTATCATAATTTATGGCATGTGGATAGTTTCGGTGATGCTTTACATAACTGAATACTTGTCATGCAAATAAGACGATAATTTGCATAATAAATGAGGAAAGTTGATTAATTCGCCGAAAACTTGTGGTCAAATTTCATAGAAGTGCTATGGTAACGATTTTCAAGTGGTGTACAGCTCTTGGGGCAGGGAGTAAGTGATGTAAGTTTAGACCCCCTAGTGGCTTGCTTAGAACTGCAGTGGGATTTTTTTCATGTTACCTTTGGAGGCGAATAACTCGGGTAGGGTTTGATGAATTTGCATCGTTTTGGACAGGTAGGTTATTGAGGTAATGATTAACAAATAAAGACATATGAAATTGTAATCAGGGTCTAATTAAGTGGTGAAAAAGGCTTGTTTATAATTACATTTTTAAGTACCTTTTGTCGACCTATATCTAAGGACAACACCTGCTTGTCAGCAGGCCTGTGCAAATTAGATTGATGCTCTCTGGTGACCTCAAAAACCACCGGCCAAACTACACTCCCGCTGGGACGGAGTTTATATCAACAAACACAGGAAAGGTCTGGCCCTGTGCGGGACAAGTCAAAACGATGAATATAAGGAAATGTGCAAGCAGCAGGCACTACAGAAGGCATTATAGTATTTATACTAAGCTTTATGTGGTTTGTAAAATGCAGTTGTATATACCACACTGGATGTGGACCACAGTCCTTCGTAGATGAGAGTAAGAAAAGGTTCTTGCGCAGATAGTGACATAAACATCCTCAAAATCAGGATAATCTTTAAAACAGACCTATGCTACCCATCAGGACCTGAATGAACTCCCCTTCAGGGTGTTTTACATTCAAGACAGAGACACGAAAAAAACAGTAACATTTCTTTTTGGGAAGAATACACTTTTCAAGGACTTAGCGGAGATAGAGGAAACATATCGAGAGAGATAATCTTATCAAGAGGAAAACTTATACGGTATGAAAGAGAAAACCGACATAGAACTTCACCCGTGAGGGGGGACTACAGCCCATACCCGGGAGTGACCCGGCCCCCTGAAGAACTATATCAAAACAAAAGAAAATATATCAGAGTGGACAGTACTTAGAACAGGAAAGGTAATCTCTGACACATTCCACCAGGTTCACATCAACAGAATAAGGACTTTTACATTTTAATACGCCACGAATAGTGGCTCCATAATTCCAACAAAGCGCACGATTAAAAACTTCACATTACAGAACATTCTCTTCACAGACAGGTCAAAAGAAGGGTCAGGCGATGGGGTATTTAAAACCCAAATGATAAATCGCCATCCTTCACCACCACCCATCGGTTCCCGATCCCCCACATATCTAAAAAAAGCTCTTCACCAAAGCGGTGATACTCCACTCTCAGGCGACACCGGAGAGACTGTTTGATGGCAACAACAATCTCGTCGTTTGTCCACACTTTGTCGCAAAAATTCTCGTCGCATCGCGACCGCCAGATCATATGACGGGATAGACTGATCAAAAAAGTAATGATACAAGTCTTCGCTGACGGTACAGGAAGCCGTGGCAAGAGCCCCCAGAGAGCAGCTGGACGGTCGCAACAGAAAGTAGGTGCGCAGAACCATTTCGCTACAGTAACAGGTCTCACAAATCTAACACCCTCAAAAAAAAAAGTGAAACAGGAGGCTTTAGAGAGATATTGTCAATAGCAGTAGGGGCAAGAGTCGTGGTCACTGCCAACGTTAACATATTAGACGGAATTGTTAAGGGCGCATTCGCAACAGTAGTAGGCATTGACAGCACATGCCATGATGTCCACACCTTCCTCGTAAAATTCGACAGTGAAAGCAAATACAAGAAAGATTTACCCAAATGCGGTACCCATCAATGTTTGTAAATGTCTATGAATATTCATCAATGTTTATGTAAATTTTCATTTATATCTATATTGAAACGCATACTTATAGTATTCATCAATTCATAAATTGATAAGTTCATAAAGTCACAAATGCATAAATTCGTTGATTCATAAATTCATAATAACACATTCAAAGTCCCGCGAATCAAGTTAATGAATTAATGAATTTATCAATTTATGAATTTATGAATTTATCTATTTATCGATTTATGAATTTAAGAATGTATGAATTTATGAATTTATGAATTTATGAATTTATGAATTTATATAAGAATGCGTTTCAATAAAATTTACATATATGATTTTATGATTTATACGCTTGAGCGTTATACGCTTGTTATGATATGATAATTATATTAAAAATTATTATGATATGATATTATGATTTTATGATATTGTGATATTATGATATGATTATGATGTCGAATTTTACGAGGAAGGTGTGGACATCATGGCATGTGCTGTCAATGTACTGTTGCGAATGCGCCCTTAACAATTCCGTCTAATATGTTAACGTTGGCAGTGACCACGACTCTTGCCCCTACTGCTATTGACAATATCTCTCTAAAGCCTCCTGTTTCACTTTTTTTTTGGCAGTGACCACGACTCTTGCCCCTACTGCTTTCCTCCTGTTTCACTTTTTTTTTTGAGGGTGTTAGATTTGTGAGACCACGGCTTCCTGATATTATGATGTTATGATATTATTATGATATTGTGATATTATGATATTATGATATTATGATATTATGATATGATGATATTATGATATTATGATATTATGATATTATGATATTATGATATTATGATATTATGATATTATGATATTATGATATTATATTATGATATTATGATATTATGATATTATGATATTATGATATTATGATATTATGATATTATGATAATATTGTGATATTATGATATTATGATATCATGATATCATGATTGATTAATATCATATTATGATATATAATATCAAAATATCATATTATCATACTATCATAATAATATCATAACATCATAACTACTTGATTTGTGAGACCACGGCTTCCTGATATTATATTATGATGTTATGATATTATTATGATATTGTGATATTATGATATTATGATATTATGATATTATGATATTATGATATTATGATATTATGATATTATGATATTATGATATTATGATATTATGATATTATGATATTATGATATTATGATATTATGATATTATGATATTATGATATTATGATATTATGATATGATATTATGATATTATGATATTATGATATTATGATATTATGATATTATGATATTATGATATTATGATATTATGATATTATGATATTATGATATTATGATATTATGATATTATATTATGATATTATGATATTATGATATTATGATATTATGATATTATGATATTATGATAATATTGTGATATTATGATATTATGATATCATGATATCATGATTGATTAATATCATATTATGATATATAATATCAAAATATCATATTATCATAATATCATAATAATATCATAACATCATAATATCATCACCAAGCTTTATGTGGTTTTATATATATCTACATATATATCATCTACATATGACATCTATCATATGTATAAGCAGATCAGGAAATGATAATTCTGATATGATATTATGATACTATGATATAATGATATAATGATTTATGATATTATGATATGATATTATGATATTGTAAAATTATGATATTATGATAGTATGATATTATGATAGTATGATAGTATGATAGTATAAATCATAATATCATTATATCATAATATCATAATATCATATCATAATATGATATTCGATAATGGGCCATAATATCATAATGATATAAACATCTGCTTATGCCACACCGACGCCACTTGATATAAGATGTTGAGGAAGCGGAGGTCAAGTTCAAAAATGGTTCCCCTTGTCGTCGTCGGTACTGCAGCGGGCTTTGTGTGGATGTGTATTTGTACGTCGCCAGCATAACTTTAGAAGCTGTTGATGGATCTTATTTTTTTTAATTTTTTATTTATTGGTTCGGCATGTTGCCAGGGTTACCCAACTAGCCAGGGGCGAATCCATGTGCGGCCGACTGTAGGTTTTGCCCCTACTCTTTTTCGAAAGGTGTGGTGGGTTCTTTTACGTGCGCTCTCCCCAAACACGGGACCTCCATTTAACGTCCTATCCGAGGGACGTCCCTAGACAAAGCTAGGTACTCATTTACACCTGAGTGAAGTGAGGGATTTTGTGTGAAGTGCCTTTCCCAATTGCACAATGTCGGGTGCATGTCCAGACATGTCTGGGGGAGAGCCGGAATCGAACTCGGGCCACGCTGTTTGGCAGCCCTATGCTCTCACCATTACGCCACACCGACGCCACAGATGGTGTTGATGGATCTGTATGATATCTAGTGGATGGGTAGGGTTTACAGAAAGGAAGGTCAAGTTCGATAATGGGCCTTCTAGCGGGCACCTAAGGTACTGCAACAGAGCTTCAAAATTTAGAGGCATATTTTCTGAAAGTGCTATGGTCATGATTTTTGTGTGGTAGATAGTTCATGCCACAGAAAGTAAGTTCTGTAAATTTGGGCCCCCTAGCGGCTTGTTAAGAACTGAACTGTGTTTTTGTTTTGACATTCGGTCATGAATAACTTGAGAAGGGGTCGACTGATCGTCGTGATATTTGGTATTTACAGAGCTCAGATGGTGCTTTACATAATAAATGACTAATTATGCAAATCAGTAGCTAATTTGCATAATTAGAAAGGAAAGTTTGTTAACCCACTGCATTTCATAATTGGACATGGGACTGTCAGGTCATGTAACCAGATGGCCTTGTATAAACGTAGGTCAAATGAATAAACTAGAGTTCCACGACCACATACCTTCGCCAAATGATTGAAACCTTTATGACTGACGTATTAAGAGTGTTTCTCATAAATCATACCAGTTGATCGTCTTCTCCACCCAAATAACAGGTTGTCCAAGTATGAGTGTAGCAAAGAAGGTTCTGCTCACATTTATCATCAATTATGCAAATGAGGTCTTTATTAGCATGATTTGATTCAACGATGTTGACATTCACAAAACTTCCAAATGCCACAAGTATGAAGTTGCCGTCATTTACCAGTATTGTATTAGTTGTGTCTCATTTATTATGCAAATTAGGTCTTCATTTGCATATTTTATATCTATCAACATTCCTCTCTTTCTCAGTTACAAATGTCACATATTTTAAGTCATATCATGGATTACAACGAGTTTTTACAATCTCCTAATTAATTATGCAAATTAGAATCTGATTTGCATAATTGTCGTCTAATCATACAAAGCATCACGTAAGCTTTATACATGCCAAAAATGACCATCCATCAAGCCCATCTTGAGTTATAGTAATTGATTATGCAAATGATGTCTTCATTTGCATAGTTGATATCTAATAATATTTCTCTCTTCCCCAGTTAAATGTGTCACATGTTTGAGAGTTCTATCCTGGAATTTTGCGGATGTACAAACTTTCCTTATCAATTATTGATTGATGATTTAATTCAGTAAGAAGCTCGCGGATTATGTTACAACATAATCCGAATTCCGTTCTTAGTACAAAAGTGTTGCAACATACAATCTTGCTACAATTCCGATAATCACAATATCATTACATTTCGAAAAGCTTTGCACAGTAAAATCCAAACTTTCAAGTTAGCCACGTCGAGACATTATCACGTATGACATAACGTGAAGAGAATGAGAACAATATAATACAGAAAAAACATATAATACAATAAAAACAGTACTGATGGTACTACTGAGTGAGTGCCTTGTTATAAAGCCGAATAGCAGTGTGCAGTTGCTCAGCCTCTTAGTGCGGGCTTTCAGAACGCTTATGCAAATTAGATATTGATTTGCATAATAAGTATCTTATCAAGTACATCATCACTCAAGCTATCTACTTACCAAAAATCATGGCCATTCATCATGCCCTTCTTGAGTTATTCCCTTTCAAAGTCTGAACCAAACCTGTTCCTGCAGTTCCACAAAAGCCGCCAGGAGACCCAGGAGACTCTATAGCGCTTACTCTCTGTCCGAGCTATCTACCACTCAAAAATCAGTACCATAGCATGTCCAGAACACAAGATATCCAAACAGGAAGTTCCGCTGTAGTATCGTGACAAGCCGCTAGGATACCCAAAATCAAATCATTTCCAGGTCTCATCAAGATCTACCCACCTACCAAATATGAAGACAATCCATCCATGTCTTCTCCAGTTATTCTGCTTCTTTACACACACACACACACACACACACACACACACACACACACACACACACACACACACACACACACACACACGCTACCCTCTGCATAACCTTCTCGGCGAAGGCAACTATGGATCTATCTATCGGCATACCAGTTTTGGTACTGTTGCTATGTCCTTTCTGTTGTCCAACATGCCTGCAAGATATCAAGTTTCATATACGCACAACTGCCTTACTCTTTTATACATATATGCCGTCATAAGTATAACATTGAGAACACCATACATAAGACGGTGGATGTTAATTAACAGTATGCAAAAGCCCATCCCAATCCTAGCTACACAGCATAACACTAATGCTACATGTACATGTACTTTGACACAAGTATGGCCACACCATTTTTTCCCCTAGGTTCTGAGACTTTATTAAAAGAAAATCAAGCAAAAGGACAAGACGAAAGCTGGCTGGAAGGAATACAGTCAAACCTGTATTAGCGGTCACCTTTGCATAGCGGCCACCTGCCCATAGTGGTCACTTTTTGTCGGTCCCTTGGATTTTCCCCATTGACATAAGCATTAAGAATTAGGCTATAGCGGCCACCTGTCCAACGCGGTCGCGGCCAGACGGTTTTCGGTCCCGCGAGTACAGTAACACTGCCGATAACGGCCGGTGGAAGCCGCATCGCCACCGCACGCCGGGTTCAAAATCTTCATTTTTTAATGCAGTTATCGAGTTTATGTGAACTCAACTTGACAGGATAATAATAAAGAAAACAAGAATGTTTTATCTTCGTTAGATTATCCATGGTTTGACGCGCGCGAAGTCAAGTATTTCTTCACATGGCTTGCGTTTGTACATCGTAGCATATTTGACTATTTCTGTGCATTTGGATTGGACAAAGATTACGGTAGTTTTTGGAAAATACAACCCGCACATGTATCTGATGCGCTAAGTTGGCGAATTATTTCAATGTCGGCCCAATTTTTCCGTTTTCCCCGGGAATTCATCCGAAAATGTGCCCAAACACGATTTTCAAAATGGCGGAGCAGCATAAAGGTCATCGGAAGACACCACTGTTGCGGAGGTATAGTGTGTTAAATCTATTTTGCTGCAAACTATCACTGAGGATAATTACTGAACCAAAAGCTTCAAACTAAATATGGATAACATTACTATCTTGTAAAATTTGGGTTGTTGCAATTTTCTGAAAAGAAAAAAGCCCTCAAAAGAGCGACCTTCCTCTCATTACCCTATTAGCATAATGGTAGAAGCCGATCATGACAAGCAAACAACAACAGATTAGGAAAATTGTCTCCACGATTTTATGTTTGAAAACGGTCGAAAACGAACAGTAAGTGGCAACTGAGCAACATATATGTTGTTCTTTACTAAATGGGGGCATTTTGCTGCGAAGAACTTTGTTTCATATGATTAAAACTCGTTGGTGACGCGTGTGCCGGCAGCGAAGCAGTCGCGAAGGATCAAGAGTTCCGTATGGCGATGCTGGTCTGTTCAGACATGAAGCTCGAGCAAACCATGGATTTTGGAGTTGGCAGATACAATAATTCTTTTTTCAAGCCCATAATAGAAGTAAAAGAACAACAATCGAATTTCTAAAATGTGCCTTACCTATGTTACCTACCTCAATTAATCAACATTTTCTCCATAGCGGCCACCTGTCCTTAGCGGCCAGTTTTGGCCAGTCCCTTGAGTGACCGCTATAGACAGGTTTGACTGTACTTGTATTTGGCCGTAGGCCCTCCCTGAAACTGTCTGTACCACCTGCAGGGTACAGATCTTTAAGGCAGGGTCTATCTTCAAGTACCTTTTCAGTTTAATACTACTTTTGTTAAATCCAAGAAACAGCAAATTAAATTGGTGTCACGTTACAGATAATAATATGGCTATTCCTTGTACCACCTGATGCTCCGTATACACATGAACCCAACCCAACATGCAACTAAATGCTAAGTACATTGTAAGACCCTAGAGTCCATTCCAAGTCACCACAAGGGTTTCTAAATGATATTTGTAATTAGTTTGAATTAACTTGAATAAAAGAATATCCAAGTCACAATAATTCTTAATTTTTCAAAAAATTGAATATGAAAATTTGAATTCAATTAGATGGTTTAGAAATATTTTGAAAGGGACTGCACACAAAAATCTTTATCTAGAATAATTTGCTAATATCTATTTTATTCTTCTAAATTTCGAAATATAGAGCAATGTTTACGAATAGTGGATTAAGGTAATTGCCCCCATAAAAGTAGGTGCTAATCCAGCCCTATTGTCTGCATCTGTGTATTTTTAGATGTCACTGCTGGACACTGTTAGGCTCTTTGTGCAAGCCATCTATGCATGGTGCCCAAGCATAACCTGCAAAGATGTGTGAATTGTTTCTTGACATCCCACTGACCCAGTTACAAATAATTGTAAAAAATGGCACAAAATGGTAGACTGCTGTAACCATTATTTAGAAACTATTAGAAATATCATATTCCACATCATTAATTTTTCCAAAGTTTTACGCAAATGATTATAAAGTTGAAATGACATTCACAATATTTCCAAAGTATGAAATCTGGACAAATAATTACAAAGAATTAAAAACAGTTTTTATTATTCATTAATAGAACTATAATAGAACATTATGACAATAACAACAAGACTTTTATACAACATGAATAGCCAACAAACCAAGCAACCAAATGATACATACATATATAATGCAACTTTGTACACATTTTCTCCTATAGATTTATTATCATAAGATGTTACACTTGTGTCATTTTCATTACGAAGCATAGTCAAAGCTTATAGATAGACATGTTACTGACAGCCTACTTTACCGTAAGAATTCACTAAAAAGGAGTTTAAAACATTTTTAGTTAATATAACATCAGTGGACTGGTCTGGTTTTGATTTTAAATTTTTCTCTCCATTATTCAACAAATTTTGGTAAAAAAAAATCACTGAATTAAAAAAAGGATCTTGGTAACCATTAACCAAAGACAAACTTTGACAAATACAGTGTAGACGACTACAGTAAGGCCCACTGATATCAAAACATTTGTTCCAACAAACTCTGGAATTGTTCCTGATTTTGTTTGCAATTGTTAAATGACCTATAGATATTAGATTCCATACTGCTTTTTATAATATCATAATCAATAAGTATATGTTTGAAGACAAGAGAGTTTTTAAAGTTGGGTGAAAATGCACAAACAATCACATACTTACCAACAGTTACTCTTGTTGGGAATTTATTACTCTGAAAGTCTTAGAAAGTCAGTTTCACAGCAAAACAATGGAGAATTTAAAGGTGCATCAGGTGGTTCAAAGGTAATTTCAACCACAAACTACCTACATGGCAAATATATTCTCTATACCTGTTTTCATATACAAATCTGTGTTAATATTCTAAAACCACTATTACATTGTCATAGACAAGTTACAAACAAACTTTAGAACACTTGAAGCCCATGATAAAATATTCAAAATCCATACTACAAAACTAGCAGCGATGACAAGTCAGTCATATAACATTTCTATTAATTACACATAACCCTTTCTTTACAACTGCCTGAAAAATATTACATTGAGCAATGACATATACATCCTTTCACCACAGTTTACCATTTAGGACTATTTCACTTAGGTTAGGGGGACGTCAGGAAAATTTCACCCTTAGTTCTTTATTCTAAAAAAAAACTATACCTCTCTAATATGAGAATTGGAACAACCCATATTCGAAATGTGTCAGACAGGTCCAAGTGTGTAAGTGACATCAACCAGACTGAATAAAGCTTACCACCAAAGAGCTCTGCAAAGGCAAAGGCAACTTCAGCATTTGGACATAGCGGCTTCTGGCACGCCGAGCAGAGCAAGCCGCGCTTGGCGTGGTAGTGAATCTCACTGTATGGCTGTCCGTAGTGGTTGAAAAAGCTGCCGCCACGGAAGGGTATAATGTAGGCATTCCTGGTTCGAAGGAAGAAATGAAGGGATGTTTTATTTTCTGAACTGCCAGAGGTTTTTTTTTAACATAAAGTACAAAAAAATTCCATAAATGTGTTGCCAACCCTTTTCAAGCAGTCCAAGTCTTGAAAGAAAATATTCTTAAAGAGCCAAAGCTTTACATCACTGTACATTCATGATGATATGTTAGAAATGGCTGATACTTTTATAGCAGAGTAAGAAATTGCCTAAGAAGGCAGATAAAATTTAGTCTGTGTAGACAGGTTGTCACTGTAACAGACAGGATACTTACTACAATCTACACAATACAGTTTGAAAACTTGATTTTTATCAATCACACCAGTTAATTTTTATGTTATCAATTACTTTTACAAAATTTCCATCATTAGGACTTTAAACGTTGTATTTTCAAAATCAAATTGAGTGATTTCTGTCCATAGTTTAACAAAATCTAAACAACTATCTCATTGCATATTGGCCATGACATGGATTAAAGATGCGATGTCATTGTGAACTCATTGAAAAGTAAGGCTTAAAAGACCAGCCAAATCTTCCAAACACAGCTTGGATCTTGTGATGTCATGCAATCGGAAGTTAAAAGAAAATTGTGAACAGAAAACGGTTACGGCTGGATTCATCTGGGCAATGAATAAAGAAATGATCTTGCTGACTGCCCTTTTTAAATGTCCAATGTATGAAAATCGAAATAATGATGCAAATGTGCTGATGTATAAATGTGCTAATATGTAAGGTCAATTTCATACAGATTGATTAATCCTGAATACTTCAATTGTTTTCCCCTGAAAATTGCTCAGGGCACTTTCAAAAGACAATATTTGCCTTTTTTTTACGATAACCATTAAAAAACAGCAGATAAACAGTGAAAAGCGTTTACTGTATGTCTGCTGTTTTCTAATGATCAAGCATGTTGTTGCGCCCTAACATTTTCTTACATGCTGAAGTTGCCTTTCTGAACCACTCGTTGAGAGCTCTTTGGTGGCAAGCTTTAAGCGGCTTTGCCTTGTTTGTGAAGAGGCTAAGCGAGCTTTGTGGAATCTTCGTCTCGTTGACGACTCTGGATTGCTTTATGTTGTGGTCTTCCATGAATGTCTTCATTTCACCTGGAGTAGTGTTCCTGGAAGAGAAACATGCACTTTAAGGCAACGCAATAAAACTATCCGATGTTCGTGGTATTGTGATGTATATGATATAGTACAATCAATCATCCATCATGGAACACCTAATACATGTGTATAATTACATCTAATACATGTAATTAATCTTCAACCTTAAGACAATTACCAAACAGTAGTGAAACTGTCAATGTGCTGATCTAAGATATGGTTTTAAGGCCACTGAATTGACTAAGGAGTTTTGGGATGTTATTGAAAAAAACATTTATCATCGTTTATAAACCTTCCTCAACCTTGAAAAAAACATTTATCATCGTTTATAAACCTTCCTCAACCTTGATTTTTTTTCAGGTAGTTGCGTATAGCAAGATGATAATTTATGCAAATTGGTATGACGTCATGATTACGTCATCAAGAGTCATAAGGCCACGCCCATTTTTAGAAAAAAAGGCTCTCCTTGGCTTGTACTTCGATGTTTATCAATATCACTTTGTAGTAATGCACATGACAGTAATACATCAAGGACTATGCGAGTCTACCTTTGTATCAAAAATAACAATAGGAATTTGCCAAAAATCGTCATTTCAAAATATAAACGTAGACTCGCATAATCCTTATTGCGATGATCTCCTCTGATGTCCTCTCATTTGTACACCGTATTGCTGCAAATGCAGAAATGCTCGCGGTGGCTTTATGTTCGCGGTTTTCTCTGCGACATTTCTTCGCGAACTCAAAACCACCGCGAACTTTTTTGTCCAATACTGCAGCAGTATGTTACTATAGCGCTGCTGCGAACTTAAAACCACCGCAAACACCCCATTTTCGACTTACTGTAAATGCATTTAAGTTTGCATGGTTTTTATTTTGCACTATTTTTCACCAGACCATTCTCACCTATTGATCTCCCTCCTCTGCCGACCGTTCAACGCCTTCAGCCTTGATTCCCTTGGACTGATTACCTGTAACACAAAATACATTTTGTATCCCGACATAATTACTGTAAATAATTTACTGTAAAAATTTTAACCCCTGCTCCACAAGGAGGCGAGGAGGCATGACGATCTTCACAAGTCTCGTCCGAGTCTCGTGTTCTCGCGAGACTAGGTCAATTTGTGATCAAGATGTACAATAGACATTGAAAATTTTGAGCTGCGTATCTCATTACCTTTTCTTAGTCACTGATTGATGAATATTCTTGTAACAGAAACGCTTGAGCTTGTTACATTGTAACAATACCCGAACAAGACCTGGCTCATTACCTTTTTTTTCTCCGCTGTGGTCAGCATCTGAGCAGAAAGCTCCTCCCGAAGTCTGATGGCTTCCTGTTCTCCTCCACACTGTTTGGCTTCGGTCATTTTCAGTTTGTACTGAAGGAATTTGATTTTGGTATGAAGTTCCTGCTCCTTTTCTTTGTAAGCTTCCTTTTCACGGAAGCCCTGAGGAGATACATAGAAATAGGAGGTACATATATGTACATGACTTATGTATGTTACGTTGTACAACAGTCAATGACATGCAATCTTCGAAATACCCACCTGTATTTGTCTACGAATTTCTCAACTTATAGATGGAGAATCTTTAACATTCTCATATTACATACATGTATTGTGTCAGTCAAACTTAACTTCCCACCGCTGGCCTGTTGCATTCTAACCCGCATGCTGACCCACTGATGCCTGAACAGAGCCATTGCTCACCTTGGACACTTTAGCCTGCAGCTCTGCCACCTTCTGTCTGGAGGCCTCCAGTGCGTCGTGTTCCTGTCTCAGCTCTGTCTCCAACGTCTTGGCCCTCCTGACCGCCACAAACCGGTCGTGCTTCAGCTGGGAGATTGTCTGGAGGTGGGCGTTGAGCTCAGCCCTGGAACAGAAAACAGCACTTAGTGCATGTACCGTAGTGTGAATAGACTGTGTTTAGTGACTCTGGCTCTCGACCAGTTTATGTGACTGAAGAGTTGATCTTCCACTGGTCATGACAGAGAAGACAAATGCTATGTGCAGTATTCACAGGTTCATTGTGGGAGGCAAATCCCTCAAGCTCTTTATTTCAACAAGTACAATGAACAGTAGCTCTGACCACAGCTTGACATCCCATGCTAAGGACTGCGCTCTACACATGCTAGTGACACACATTCATGATTTACGACGTTTCATGTACCGGTATGCTCCTTTAGCATTTGATCATAACACCATACACCCCGAGTGATCTTTAAGTGCTTTTCTCAAGGGTACAACATTGGGACCAGCCTTAGTGCTAGGGATTTGAACCCAAAAACTTTAGATCCTCAAGTCAACAACCCTAACCACGAGACCACCTTGCCATTTTCACTGAAGATGACACCCTGCTGAAGTTATTTTGTAAAGCTCAAGAAGGACAAGGTAGAACTGACTTAAACTTCTGGTCTTGCAGCTCTTGAGCCAGCTTCCCTTCCGACAGACTGATAGCTTTCATATCATCCGTCTGGGCAAGGTGATTTCTTTCCAGCTCCAGACCGCGCTGGTAGTCCTCTATGCCATCCCTCTCCATCTGAGTGGACAAGCTGTCTTTCTCCGTCAGTCGTGACTCCAGTTTCTTGAGTGTGTTCCTCAGGGATGCCTCTTTGCTCTCCAGCTGATGGCAATTTTCCTGCGGTAAAAGTGGAAACATCCTTACAGTCTAAAACAGTCGTGTTCTTTGCCACAGTCAGTCTTTGAAAAGAAAAATTAGATCCTTAATCTCTGACAGTCATTGTATTTCAACTTCTAATAAAAACAAGAGTCCGTAGGACACAATTCTCCGTGAAGTATTTATAGTATGTACAAGTATTGACCCACACAAATTGCATCTCTGCACAGTCCAAGTAGTGTTTTAGAGCAAGTAAAGAAAAAGTATTTGTTTATCTTTTTCTTTCAATACAGGAGTGGTCAACCTGCTGAAAAGTATGTTTTTACAGCATGACAAAGATGGGATCTAGAAATTCCGGGAAAAGTCACAAAGTTAGATCTAGATGGCCCCGTGCTCGAGGAGGTGCCTCGAACACGTTAAACAGCCTCATTACCCTACACATTGGGTACCTGCCTGTGGCACTGGCTGCAAATACACCCGATATTATTTTCAATTATCAACGAACCATTCAGCCTTACAACTAAGATGTATCAGAAATCACAAATATGCAGTAAATCCTCTTTCCACAATTTATTGCAGGCCGGCCTGATCTATAGCTATCAAGCTATTTGCAATAAAAAAGGCTAATTTATATTATCGTAACATTTCACGAAGGTCAAAGGTCACCGGTTCTAACCACCCGGAAGTGACACTGGCGCGCGCACTTTTCTGAGAGATATTTCTCAACAATCTTTCATCCCCTGCGTAAACTTTTTACATTGTCACAGCCTCCGTATTATAAACTACAAGTGTGGTAAGTTTGAAGGTCCAGAGATTTCCCATTTTCACACTGTGCGTAAAAGTGCATCGTCCGTCCCGTGCGCACATACTGTAAGCGAGTTGCGGGTGGACACGGCATACTAATACACAGACTGGAGGTCACTCTACACATGTTCGCAGCTAAAACTCACAATTCCCGTTGCCGCATTGGTATGTAACTTGGTATATCGTTTGCTAGGTTGCGTGTGGTGATGCACGTTGTCTATTTTTCAATGTAACAGTGACTATACGATCACAGCAAGTAAGGAAGATTTATACCCCGTATCTGCCTGAAGTATTCCAGTCATGCATAACGGATTATAACATGGTCCCTATGGCAGGGCAGTGGGACATAGCATTAATTATAGGGGTGCAATTACGATATTGGATTGACGTTTAAAGTAGTTAGGGTGTAACAAAGCTATTGTGCATCACCACGCCGAACCAGGCAAACGATATGCCAAGTTACACACCAATGCGACAACGGGATCGTGAGTTATAGCTGCGAACGCGCAAAAAAATGCATTCCCAATACTCCCAGAAGGAGGTCATCCTCCTTCCCGGAGTAAAAAGAGTTGTATCATATTATATGATTATTAATATCATAGCATTTTAAATTTGTCTTCCAGCTTAACAGAGGCTGTGGTAGACTGAGGAAAGCTTGAATGAAGTAATCAGACTGTGTCAAGAAGTATGTCTGCCCACCTGTGCCTAGTCAGAGGTCCAGGCATTAGTCCTTGATGAAGGTGAAGCCGAAGGGGAGGTCCTTTCCGCTGATCTGGCCTCTACTTTAACTAACTAACATGTCTCCTCGCCTGTGATGAGTAAGGGCTCCAGGCAGGTTCTTAATAAAGGTGAAGCTAATGAACAGGAGGTATTTTGTAGTTGAACCCACACCACTACCGTGGCGCAGTACACATGCAATACAATGCAAGACTCTGGGGCTTTAGAGAAGAAAATGTCTCCCACCTGTGCCTAGTCAGAGGTCCAGACAAGTCCTTGATGAAGCCGACGAAGGGGAGATCCTTTCTGCTGATCTGGCCGCGCTGACTGCGGAACAGCTCCACGTTGGGCAGGCGCAGCTCTGGCTCAAAGCGCTCAAAGTTGGACGTGTCGTCCTCGCAGCCCCCCACGGGAATGTATGGGGGGACAACTGTGGGCACATCAGATACATGTTATGCCTTAAACAATGTTTATAGAGTTATATGTGCAAACTAAGGGTTAAAAGATGCAAGGTAAAGATAGTCCCATAGCCTTTTTGAGGCTCCAGGAGCAATGGATTGTTACCAACTGTGACTAGGACATATAGTATTCCACTCCCTTTAACACCCCCAACCAAAGTCAGGTATCCATTTTTACACCTTGGTAGAGTGAGAAAAGGGACATAGAATGTAAGTATGACTGGGAGGTCTTTCAGGATCCTCCAGACTGTGACTGAAATGATTTATTATAAACATACTTCACAGTATAGATTGAGATTCAGAACTTCAGTCTAAAAAATGGCGTCCAGTGTTTCAGTTCCTTCAGATAGTGCACTTGGTGTTCAGGTCTGGACCTGTACCTTAACAATTCTACAGGTACCAGTACAGGGTTTAGGTACACAGCCATAGCACTTACAGTCTGTCAGGTTACTCCAGTCGACTCCAGTGAAGAAGGGCAGGCACGTGATCTCTTCGTACGACAGACGGTCTCCGGCCTCGCAACACAGACACTGGACCAGCTTCCTCGCCTCTTTACTGACTCTCGTCTTGCCTGGGAACTTCAACGAAACCTGCAAATACAAGAGCTGGCTTTTTACCTATCAGGTGGGCAGAAGATGCCCTACACTAAGAAATAGAGAAATAAGTTGCCCTCCTTTTGCAGTGGATGCCCAAAAGACCGCTTCCTTGGTAATTACAGACACAAATGCACTACCCAGTTTCTATATTAATTAAACCAGACACTGGGACAGCATGTATGTAACTGATTGACATGCAAACCTGCTAGATAATTGTTAATCCCTGGAGCCCATTGGGGGACTTAGGTCCCAATTTTGGACGCCCTGTCTATAAGTCTTGAAAAGCCAGTGGCTGTTATAGCCACCATGTCTTGTCAGAAAAAAGTCTTTATTTTGTAACAGTTGAGGGTATAGAGTTTTCATGGACTCCAATTGGTAATAATCAACTGTGTTATTATACTGTAAGGCCACAGCAAGTAAATTTTATGGATGACATCCTCCGCAGACTCCAAAGTTAATGAGATAGGGCGAAAAAAACACCAAGGCGGGCCATAAAAAACAAGATTCCAATATTTACAAATTTTGAGATCATGAATCTTGTTAAACAAGAATTGAGGTGACGAAATATGATATCATGACCAACAGGTCTTTTATTCCTGTATTCAACCAATGAGGTTTCATATATAGTATAAAACCTCCTTGATTCAACAGTAAACATGTCCTTGCAGATTTGTATACATCTCAATAGAATAACTACAACAAATGCAGAAAAGAGCTTGTTGTACCATCATATATATGAAGCAACTACACTGGGTATTCATATGTGATGAAATACCTTGTGAATAAGCTAGTTCGGAGTTGCTACTACGCATGTGCAGTGTCAAAGGTGAAGGCCCCCGCGACGGAAACAATACCCGTCTGGGCGTTGTTATGCAAATCGATACAATGTCGAGACGAGCACTGTTTCCGTCGCGCGGGCCTTCACCTTTGACACTGCACATGCGTAGTAGCAACTCCGAACTAGCTTATACAGCTCAATTAACCAGAACCCCCCTCCCCCCACCCACATTATTTGCAGGAACTACACTCAGCGTATTCATATGCAATGAAACACCTTAGACTGTCAACATTAAACTGTTCTTGAAGATGTGTATACAGCTCAATTAACTAGAACAAACACAGACAACATCTAATGTCATACCATCATGGGCAGGAACTACACTGGGTATTCATATCCAATGAAACCTTAGAGTTAGACTGTCAACGTTTACGACATATTTGCCAATTTTTAGCATGTTGACCACCGTCGGAGGGCAATGAAATTTCTTGTTTTTTATTTCGAAATCAGGCGAAAATTAATGAGCGCGCTGATGTCATCCATAAAAATTACTTGCTGTGGCCTTACGTTGATGAAGGCCAGACATCCACTGGCAGGTAATCAGATAACGTTAACCACGTTACGGCAAAAATAGTTACTCAAGCAACTGGATAAAATTTAGAAAATTTGTAAATACTCCCGAGTCTCCTCCCCGCAAATAGGTCTGGTCTGTCCCTGGTTGATTTGAAACGGTTTGGAATTTGAATATTCCGCCTGAAATATTGCGGTAGCCTGGAATCCAAACCTGTTATAGCTCCCAGGTCTCCTCGCCACGCTACCTCCGCGCAAATACACCCCGACCAATCGAACCACGTGAATCGCATTGAAACTCAGATTCGTATCAGCCATCTCCCGACAAATCCCTTTCTAACTTGCGTTAACGACTACATCTGACAAAACAAACTCGCCAGTGAGATGGTGGAAGGTGTCAGCTTTCCAAACCTGTTTTTAGATTGACAATTTTGGCACTTTGGAAGTGATTGAAAGCGACCGCGATTTAACGTTTAGAAAAAATAGTTTCTACTACTTTTCTCTAAACGTTAAATATGCTCAACAGTTTAGCAAACCAAGGAGAGCAAACACACGGGTAGGGCAAGGACTAAGGATGCCTTAATATCACAGAAATTAAGTTGTCTTGACAACTGAGCTAAACTGACGCACAAGAAAGGAAGACAAACCGTGACCTGGTGACAGCGTCCGTTCACTGAACATGAATGGGACAGGACGTTTCTCATCCACATCACACAGCCGTCATTCATATCTCTCCGCGGAATCCTTTCAGCATCGAAGACCAAATTATGCACTGTGAAGAAAGAAAATGTGCGATTTTCAACGATGTCGAAATATTGCAGTGTAGGTGCAGCTGAACAAAAGTCAGTTTTCTTTTTTAATGATACTTGGACAGAACTTTTTTCTGCTTATGAATATAGCGGAAATACAAGTAAAGCGGTATGTGGGCCTGCATGTGCAAGTACATGTTATTAACTCAATAAATTTAGCGAAAACGTTGACGTGAATTCCCCATGTAGGCCCTCGTTTTGGATCTTTTTCATCACCAATCAAAACTGGCAGGTGTCAATCTAATCAGAAGAGATAACCAATGGCAGGCCAGAATTCTCTCAATGGACCAATCGAAGACCGATTTTATGTTATGATACAATCAGCAAGGATGACCAATCGCGAAAGTGCATTTATGAGACCAATGGCAGACCAGGATTCTCTCCATGGACCAATCGCAGGCCAGAAATCATCAGGAGACAATATTCTGCACCTGTTGTGGACTCTTCGCGGCCGGAGAGATAAGGAGCTCCGCAGAGAGATGCCAAGCGTTACCGCAACGTCCACGACTCACCAGCGCTGGTTAACCGAGGAGCCCTCAAGAGAAACTCCTTTCCGCGCCTGTGTTGTTCTAGAGGTGAGCCCTGCACGTGTCTGGGTCGAAAATTGATCAAGCTACCTGCTTAAGAACATTCAAACGTTTTGGTTTCGCAGTTCTAGTGCTTTCTATTTATATGAACACTATGGTGTAGTAATAATGTTTTACTTTTATCCTGGGATCTATTTCGCGGGTTATGTCCGCGCGCTTCCCCGAGATTGGTCAATTCATCACCGCGAAGACAGTACCATCTCTTCTCCCGAGACGAACCAGTATAAGCCGACATGCCTGGACCCTGGAAGGAAGCTTAAGCCAAGGTGCTGGGCCAGGGACAGTTGCCAAGCGTCACCGTAACGTCCTCGAAAACCTGCGGGGCATCAGCGCACCAAGCCCGCCCAGTCTGGCCTGCCGAGGAGCCCTCAAGAGAATCTCCTAACTCATCGTGGAGGAGCTGGACTGCCTGTGTTCCATGAGAGGTAAGACCAAAACGTGGCTAGGTCCAGAATTGTCCATGTTCTTTGCTTCGGAACAGTCTTAATTTGTTGTTTTTTTGGCTCATCTACCAGTTGCAAGTAAAAGAAGCCCTCCAACAGTCGCCGCGGCTAATCTACCATGAGACCCGCTGTGTTCCAAAGGCGAGACTGCCGCGTGGGCCAGCTCGAGAGTCGATCATTGAATTGTCTTGGTTTCGAGTTTTGCTTCCTATTCATAAACCACTCGAAATTTCCTAGGTTGTATCAAAGGCATCCAGAGCATTTTATGAGGCTTGAAACTTTAATACAAAACCTTCCAATTTCTAGTCATTCCTACACATAGTGAGTGTCAATAACACTATACCATTACATACCGACATTTAAGGAGGAAATATACGATGTCGTTGTGTGGTGAGAACTGATAGAAAATCCAAGCCCTAATAGACTGATCCTCACTGTCCATCACAATTAGCGGTTCGACCAATGAGAGATTTACTGCATGTCCGTCAAATATTTGCATTTTTATGTTTTAATTTTGCATTTCTACGTTTTGACGGAGGTGGGCGGGGATATGATATCGGTCTATTTACACTAGGCGCGTGAAACTAAAAGATCACCATGTGGCTTATCTTTGTGCCGCTTTTGAGCACTTTTGGTAAGAAATCCACGGGCAAATGTGGTAAACAGTGGCATTAAATGTCAATTTCATAAAGATTACAGCAATTACTGTTATCTTACGATCTGTTTTCCGATCATGTCCGTCCCCCTAGGCCGCCACTAGTTGTTTTGTTAACCTCAATGTTAGAGTAATATAGCGACGTCCGTGGCGCTCATGTCCTGTTGCAACTGCATGTCATATTTTCACTTGCCATGGGACAATGATCAATCATTCTGTTTTGTTGCAGTGTGCACCCTGGTCCTGATGCACGCAGACCCTGGTCCTGATGCACGCAGACCCTGGTCCTGATGCACGCAGACCCTGGTCCTGATGCACGCAGACCCTGGTCCTGATGCACGCAGACCCTGGTCCTGATGCACGCAGACCCTGGTCCTGATGCACGCAGACCCTGGTCCTGATGCACGCAGACCCTGGTCCTGATGCACGCAGACCCAATCTAACTACGGCCCGAAGGCATCATGCAAAAAGGCATGACCTTTGGATGGGCAACATCGATCCCCACTGTAAGTAGAGTAGATCCTACCCAACTTTAATACTCGGACCTGAACCTGGCCATTCTTTTTGACAAGTTTGCATTACAACCGGAAGCAAGAAGTCGTTAGTCTTGCTATCTCGTTCTTATTGCCCGTGATTTTACTTTATTGTAGTGACAATACTGGGACGGAGACATCTCACACCAGTCGACTGAGGATCCATATAGACCAGAACCCGACATGCACGTGCTATTGGAGCTCGTTGCCGTCATCAAGCCCAGAGAATGCCATGCTCCATCATCGGTGCTCGTGTGCACGCCCTGTCAGAAGACCCGGGAAGTCAAGCGAAAGTCTTTTGTTCTCGCTTTTAAAGCCATTTAAGTTTCGTGTATTTTGCTTCTGTTTTTGTACAAAGGCGGTTGAACAGTTTAGGCTTTAGTGAGTATCGATATTGCCGGTGAAATTGGTGTCGAAGTAGTTTGGATTCTTTTGTTCTTGAAGTCCTGCGGAAATTTCGCTGCTGAAGGCTAAGGCTGACGTTCGGACACTGTTAGATATCAATGTGCTGACTAGTGTGTTGGTACGTGTTAGCACTCAGCACAGTAATGTCTAACACGGGCCCTTAGCAGCACAATAACGTCTAGCACCACTTACAGATCACTTTCCTCCGAACAAGCGTCTAAGCCTTCTAAATGCAGCAACATAAATTTCCATGGGAGTTTAAGTACAGAGGCTTCATGATACCGCCGCTGAAACACTGACAATACCAACGTTTATTAATTCTGGACTGTTCGCCTCTTCTGTACTTAAGTAGAGGCAGATTACATGAATACATGTGCTTTGAGAGCAAAGGTCTTTTCATCTGAAATTGGTTCTGCACATTCGTAGTGTTAATCAAAAGTACGATATCGATAGTTTGAAACAAGAATTATGCACAACTTCATTTCTGCATGACATAGAGCATAGTTTTTTTTAGAACGTAATCTTACCTGCATGTATATGCATGCTGTGTAGACTCTTCTTCCCGAGTAAAATACAGTTTCTCATTTTCTGGAAACCAGTTCAGAAAGGTTGCTTTTGCCTCCATACACTTCCGATACTCAATACAAATAATATACATGTAAACTTGGTAGTTCTAGATGGTAGAAAGACGGCTTGCTTTTTGTACGGTCTTGTTCTGATGGCATCAAATGTATTGCTTTGTACAGCCTTGTTCTGGTGGCATCTAAGACTGTTCGTACTCAGCAAACTTTGTTCCAAGTGTATCTTGCTATTCACTCGAGTGACTGACAATAAAATGATTTTCCTATTGTTGTGTCCATCAATATAAGCAGTGTATAAAAGTCTTTTGCATTCACATAGCCTTTATATGTCGTGTATTTCGCTAATACTCCAGGACAAGCGTGGCCACATTGCCCTAGAGTGAGAGCGTAATACATGTACGCGAGGCTCGAGAGCAAAAAGTCTGTTAACTTCATGTTGGCTCTGTCTCTTTAAAAGATTTGATTTAGTTTTTATTTGCCAACGTGACAAGTGTAGCACTAGGTCGTTTCGTACTTGGAATTTATGCCAGACACAACCCATTGTACACATGTCACATCTTTTGTAAAGAAATGCATTTTTAAACTAGTATATGTGTATAGTGTGCTGATATTTTATAACTCGTCATCAAAAAAATTGAAAGTTATGATTAAATGGTACAGTCAATATATATGAATAGAATCTTTATTCCATATCATACACATTTTGCAAGACATAGTACATGTGACTTTTCCTTAAGGTGCTAGGTAATACCTAGCAGTGGGCAGTTTTGGTGCAGTGTACTCTCTGAGCAGAGGAAAGGGTCCGGCTGGTTTTTGACATGTTTTTAGGTGTTTCTGTCAGGCTTTCTATTTTATTTTGTCCCCTTATTTATGTCTCCAACCGTGTGTTGGACAAAAAATGCATATATCTGAACACGATGAAAACCAACCGGACCCACACATCTACTTGGAGTGCAGACTGCCCTATCTGTTTATTTATACTTTTAGGCAAGGCCCTCTGTTGACCTGTTTCTGGAACACTGTCACATACCGCATTGCATAATGTAGTGAATTTACAAACTATCCTTACTAATTATGCAGATTAGCTCCCGATTTGCATAATTAGTCATTGATTGTGTAAAGCACCATCTGAGCTCTCTACATACCAAACTTCACGACGATCTGCCGACCCCTTCTTAAATTATTCATGTCCGAAGGTCAAAACAAAAACACCCACTGCAGTTCCAAACAAGACGCTAGGGGGCCCAAACTTACACAACTGCATTCCTGTGGAATGAGCTATCTACCACACAGAAATCATGACCATAGCACTTTCAGAAAATATGCTCCAAAATTTTGAAGCTCCGCTGCAGTCCCTCAGGTACCCGCTAGAAGGCCCATTATCGAACTTGACCTTCCTTTCTGTAAACCCTACCCATCCACTAAATATCATACAGGACCTTAAACAGCTTCTGGAGTTATGTTGTCCACATACAAATTCACATCCACACAAAGCCCGCTGCAGTATCGAAGGAAAATGTCAGGGGAACCATTTTTATAAAGTTGACCTCCGTTTCCACCACATCTACACACCAACAAAAAATCATGAAGATCCATCAACGTTTCCGTCCCTTTTTTTGCCTACATACAAACACACAAAAATTAAAAGTCCGCTGCAGTACTGTTGAAAAACGCAAGGTCAATCATTTTCGAACTTGACCTTCCTTTGCACAGCCACTACACACCTACCAAAAATCATAAAGATTCATCAAAGGTTTCTTGAGTTATGCTCTTGACATACATACAGACCCACCAAACAGCTGGCTCAACCAAAAACATAATCTTCCCCGAGTACTATAATAGTACTCGGCGAAGATAACTATCCTCTGAGCAGAGGTGTGGGTCCTGCTGGTTTTTAACGCGTTCAGTTTAGGCTTTTTTGTTCACCACGATTGGCGACATAATGAAAAGGGGACAAAATAGAAAGCCTGACAAAAACACCTAAAAAACACGTCAAAAACCAGCCAGACCCACTCCTCTGCTTGGAGAGTACACTGTACCAAAACTGCACCACTGCTAGGTGCGGAAAAGTCACATGTACATGTACCACGTAACATGACCAATTAACGTCCGATTTATTTAAAACGTATATATCTTAAAACCACGCGGACAGAGCCAAATTTCAAACCCATGGGCAGAAATATCAGCTCTTCTAAAAGGGAAATGCATGGTCTGTAAGTTTTTCTCCGCCCGTTTAACGCCGTGCGAGCATGTATTTTATACTGAGGTATATGATGAAGAATTGTGCTAGGGTAACCCGACCATTATCGTCCACTTCTGAATCTTTTCCCTTCTAGCACTATGCTTGAAGAACATAGACCAGAAAAAAATGCACAGTAACTGTCCAAAGTAGTCCACAGACAAATGATACTACGATCACTATGTCTGTCCGGCCACTTGCTTAACGGGATGGAAAAAAACAATGTTTATCTGTAAATTTCCCCCACATGCGCGGCACGTGGCGTTCACGTGGTAAACGGATGGCCATTATGTTCTGCTGTGCAAAAATTAAAGAGATGGCTAAGGATAATACTTATGATGTTCTTTATTGCTCATGAGAACAGGCTTTGGCATAATACACCGCGACATGTGGACATGAGCCAAACCGGACGTATATAGGTTCTGCACGTAAATAGGTCATGTTACGTTACTATGTCTTTCAAAATGTGTATGATATGGAATAAAGATTTATTCTATTCATATATATTGACTGTACCATTTCATCATCACTTTCAACTTACAACACTGCAATATCGAACCTTTGTGGCCCATATAATATCAACATACCCATATTTTTTCATGACCAGTTATAACATATACATTTGTATCAGCACACTCTACACATAGACTAGGCCTGTACCACCAAATGATTTTAACCCCATCTAGACTGGACTCATTCGCCCCATCATAACTTCCAAATGGTATGGTGCATGATCAAATTTGCAGGGGGTGATAAGCACGTAAATATCAATCACTCTCCATGATAAGCCTTGATTATTTGGCGAAGATAATGTGTTCGTGGAACTCTAGTTAGATATGTTTTGAGTTCCGTAAAGCATGGTGAAAGTACATCGTGTTTGTTTTCTCCTTCAGAATAAGACGCAAATTGATCTGTTGTTCGTTTTTTTGGGGGCAAAACAGGTTCCCCTAAAATTATCCAAGGGACTTTGGTATCAATTTAAAGGTTAGGAAATGGACTATCACGCGATGTAACTATCTAGTTGGATCCGAGTAAACCGTCAAAATTACACGCACAAATATACTGACCAAAAATTATCAATGTTTCGAAAGCCACAGCGCTCGCTGACAATTTGCTGTACACGAAATATCTACGGGTTGTGTTGGGCAGATCCTGTAGATGTGAAAAAGTATAAACATTATGTAGGTCCGAGGTCTTTTTGCTGCACGACGGGCGGTTGTTTACACTCATGCAACGGGGTCAAATCGTGCCGCGGCAAACGCCGTAAAAAAAGAAAATAAAGCGTTCTACGGTGACCTGCGGTTCGACTGACAGTGCTATTTTCGGACAGCCCCTTGCAGACGACCCCTGCAGAACAAAGTGTCCGACTGAGGTCAATGAAGGGTCATCCAAACAAACAATGGTGACCTAGTTGTATCGTAGGGTGCTGCGGTCAGCGTTTTGAGGAATATCAATCTGATCTAAATATTCAAATTCAACCTCACGTTTTAACCAACCAGTCGTGTGATTTAATTACATAATCCCTCCCACATTTGATAGATTTTACGCCCTGTTATAAAAACCTCCTCACAATCTCAGCATTACAGTCCTGCCTTACATTACCTTCGAAATCCCACACCGTGAGCTCATCTTTGGCATGCAGGGGCGCGCTGCCGAGCGGGCCCGCCGGGCAGCCCGACAAGACCGTGGACTGGCCATGGGCCCCCGAGGCACGTCGTCGGGACGGGGGAAAACTCGCACGGGCTTGTGTGCCAGCTATCGTAGGTGGAGCCCCAGAATTCTTTCAAGGTAAACTTCTTGAAAACTTTTCGTACGTTTAACTTCTTTATGTTTAGCCATAAGTATGGCTCAACATATTGTTTTCTCTCATGTTTCTTCTCCTGTCAAATCTTCAAATCGATTCATCTCTGTCATTTTTTGACCAAATGACCTGAAATTTGGTACAGAGGTAATGTAGGCAAAAACCAATGTACGTTCTTTTCCTTTTTTTGATATTGACCTTGAAAGTGATTTTATTGAGGTTTTTAGGCTATTTTTAGCATATCTTGGCCTCCTGCGCCCTTGTATTTCAACCGAATGACCTGAAATTTGCTGTATATGTGGCTTGAACAAATATTTAAAGGACTACATTCCCATTTTTGGCATACATATATTCAAAACGATTTATTTTGGGCATTCTTGACAATATTTGCCACTTCTGTCACTTTCAATACTACATATGACCTACAGGTCATTGACCCCGAGTGCCTTGCACCTGGCCAAGCTTGAAGTTTGCTTACGAGGAGGAAAGACCGGACATAAACATTTAACGTGATTATCGGGAAAACACCATGTTCCCTTAAACTCAGTGGTTAAATTGCAGTTTAGGAAATTTTATAACAGAAAACAAGTTAAATCAATGATTTTGTGAATGTTTATTCTAGCATTAGTTATTCCAGATATTTTCAAACTCCAAATTCTTCAACACAACACGGGAGATCGTTTCTCCTCAGACTGGCGCGACACTCCTGTCAAAATTGATTGATGATCTCTCTCTGCCGCCGACTTCATACATGATCAAAGGCGGGTGGTAGGCGGTGCCTTCCTACATGTCCTACGTACGGGCGTATGGATCGTAAAATTCGGCAAAAAAGGAATGATTAGGCCAGTAGAGTCAGTCCCCGGTAAGGTCAATGATTCGCCCTCTTGCGCTAGCTTGTAACGTTAAATGAATGTACCCTCTGGTGGCCAAACTTCACTGACAAACTTTCTCCCTATTATCATCATGAGCTTGCGTTAGTCTGGTACTAGTGACTATTATGTGCCGGGAATGTTTATCTATCGCACGCCTTGGAAGGAAGTTCAACCATGATAAATGGTCGGCCGTTGCGAAAATTTGGAATCCCATGCTGTTGATTTTTGTGATTGAATCTGTAAGAAAATATATTTTCATGTCGTTCATGTTTTTGGGACGGACGCCGGGACGGGGTGAATTTTTTCTATCATTTTCGTCCCGTTAGTAATGCAAATCGAATCGTGTTGCACAAGAGGCAAAACACTAAAAACGTGGGTCTTGTGGAGTGTTTTGGAGCGGGAAAATGCCGGATATTAGCGGTGCCGAACAGTGTACATCGTCGCGCGCGGGTGACGCTCCGTCAAAACAAATCCGCTGGTGGTCTAGCGCGGCCACCGAAAATAGGCAGAAACACACAGGAGGACTTAGCACCTTCGTTTATGAGGGCAATTATGAAAATCTTTTGTTACAAATTGTTCGAACATTGAAACATTTGGATAGATGGTTTGAAACTGTTCTAAATAAAGAGATTTTTGTGTAGTTACGTTCGAAATGTTTCCAACGTATGTGAAATGAGTTCAAACATGTTATAAGTTTCAATTCTAATTGTTTGAACACTTTAGAACTGTTGTGACTTAGACATTCTTTTAATCAAAATAGTTCAAACATATTACAAATATTATATTAAAACCCTCTCGGTGACTTTGAATTGACCCAAATATGTTGTTTTTGGTCATTTCCTTCGTCTCCTGTCAAATCTTCATATGTATACTATGGAAAACTTCATTCTTCCCTGGGGCTGATCTTTTTTAATTCAATTTTGAACTGGGTTGATTATGCGCAAGAGTGTAATTTTCAGCGGATATTTTTCGACTGGTTTACATGGAAATGGCACGGAATATCCCATTCTTGCAAAGGGAGGATTCTTTAATTATTTCTTTCAATTTTGAGCTGGAATGATTATGAAAAAGTCCATTCTTTAGCAGAAGTGTTAATCAATTAGTGGATATGGTTGTGGACTGGTCCATATTGTGTTGAGGTGCTACTGGAAGACTCAGTTTTGGACTGGGGTGATTCATTTTTTTAGTGCAAGTATTTTAGAATGGTCCATTGTTATTTGGGGAGAGTCCATTTTTTGCATGGCGAGGAGTATGGCTAAACATGCTGTATTTGCTCGCAAATGTTGCCTTTCTAGTTTTATCTTGTGTTTCTCTGGCTTGGAACTTGTAGTTGTAGGTTTTCTACATTTCAGAATAGAAAGCATCTATTTGTACCTGGTATTGGATTTTACGAATTGAAAACTATGACTTACCACGACCTGCAAATCTCTACTAATCGGAAGGGTTGTGAGATATACTAGTCTCGGGGCTTGTGGCTGGGAGGGGGAGAATCTAGGTGTTTGTGTACGGGGAGTCGTGAGAGAGAAACAAGGATTGTGTAGAGAGTGGGTCCCGGGATGCGTTTTGCCTCTCCTCTGTCATGTCTGTTCCTCGTTGTAGGCTCCAGGCTGGTAGGCTTGGTGTCTGTCTTGTCCGGTTTTCTTTCGATATCCGTGTAATAGAGCTAGCAATGTTTCCTTCGACTGGAAAAATTTTATTCCGTGTTCGTAGGCGTGATGTCGATGCTCTGTTCAAATTCGTATGTACTAGTATCTGTTTCTGTTCGTTAAATTTCCCTCGATTGGTGTTTTCGTCTCGTCAAACCACGTTTTGAGCGCTAGTTGTACAACAAATTGAACCGTGCATATTGTATCTCCACCTTGGGCCGACGAAGGCCGTCATGTCAGGGTGAAACTTTCACTGAAAGGGAATGTCATAGAATAGAGACATGGTCCGACTCGTACAGTTAGTAAGTTTCTATAGAGGACTACAGCAGTCTCCTTCAATAGTTGTTTGTTGACTTTTTGGTGTTCTGGTGTAACTTTGTTTTCTTGATGTGGTCGTCCTTTTTTTTAATGTTCCGTTGCACTTACCCCTGCCTTGAAGAATGGATGGAAAATTGGAGGTGGCCTCTGTGACATACTCCCACATATTTTTCCATATGGCTGGCTCCGGCCAGACCATCCCGCCTGGGCAATTGTTGTGTACTGTGCACTCTTATCCTACCTCCGGCTAGCCACATGTGGTTACAAACCATTATTGTTCGTACATGTCGTAAGGTCGGTGTTCTAGAAATCTCCACCCATTTGATTGACGTATGCTGGCTGAACCCTGCGTACCTGTTTTCACCTCACTTTTGTCTGTCGTTGGGGGCCTGATTTATGACTGAGACTAAGTGTACATGTAGCATCTTCTCTAGTATTTCTTTTCCCAATCGTGTTCCAATCGAAGGAATTGATTTTTCTTGTGGTTGTTGAGTTTTTGTCCCGGTTATTCGACTGTTCTTTTACTAACCAAATGAAACATTTTCGGCATGTTGTCAATGTCGGGACATCCATGATTGCTACGATTCACCCACTGCCTGCTACTGGTGATTGAGTAAATGATAGATAATGTTTGTTTTGCCAACTAGTGACGGGCTACGGTTTTCAGTGGTTGTGGAAAATTTTGGGCGAGTTCTCTGTAGCATTACGATTAAAAAGGCATGTTGTTTACGGACGGCCAGTAATGATCAGTAATATAACGGACAAAAGACCGTGTTCCCTAGGCGTCTGTTTTCTTCTATTTTCAGTTAACCGCACACGAGCAGCGAGGGCCCAGGACTAGAAAGGCATATTGTATACGGATTCTGGGGCCGCACAGCATAGAAAACTGCTTCGACCATGGTAAGTAAGTGAAACCGTTGTCGGGCATTTTAGATGTTATCGCTATCAACGGTTATTAACTTCCTAATGTCTACAGAGTTTCGGTGACAGAATTTGGTCGTTTTGAAATCATCGGTTCAGACATTTCCCTCTTGTTGTTCGATGACATGACGTTGTCTTCAATCAATAATATTTCGCAACACATTTTTTATTTGTTTACCTGGTACCGAATGTATGGTTATTGGTGATTAACTGCAAGTTTTGTAAGGCTTTGTGTTGTAGTATTAGGTTAACGTTTAGTGGGCTATAGTCGTTTTCAATTTGTACTTGTTGTAAGTCCTCTTTTTGTAACGGTGCCCATGTAGCAGTTCTTATTTCTATCCTAGCTGTCTTGATTATTGGTTCCACCAAGAAAAGTTTCGTCACGTTTTGGAAGGCACCGAACGCATTTATTTGTCTGCAGGGGCGTTGCGTTGATGTTGTTAGGTTAGTGGGCTATAGTCGTTGTCAATTTTTACTTCCAAATCTTCTTTTGTAACGGTGCCCATATTGTAGTTGTTTTTCTATTCTAGTTGGCTGTGTTGATAAGTTCAATCAGTAAAAAGTTCGCCAACTGCACATGTGGTCCAAATTCCAAGTATTGGATTGTATGATCAAGTGATAAATAGTGTCGATGATGACTGGCTCATGTTTCTCTGGCTCAGTTCCTGTGTACCAGTTACCGCACCTGTTATATTTTCCACTGTGTAAGAGGAAATCGAAATTATGGTTAACGTTTTATCTACACGACGTCATGTTCCGCCGGGATTTTCCGGTCGTACCTACCATATATTCGCTCCTCTTCGACAGGACTCATCTGTCGAGATTGGATATTCCAGTAACGGGCTGTTTCCCTTCTTCAGGTCAGGCCCTGAATTCTGGCCCTGGATGGCCAGTAACAGCCCAGGAGACCCTGGTCCCGGGTGTATATTTTTCTTGCATTTTCAGTAAACCTCACACGCAGTGCAGCGAGGACCCAGGACCACTGTATCCAGGGACACGCTATGTTCTACTGTCTTCTTCTATCCCCTGCCCGTCGCCTATAGGACAACGTGAAAATCGATGCCTTACAGCGGTAAGCCAACCGTGTACCGGTACAAAACCGGTATTTCTGTGTGGACCGGTCCAAGAAAAACGGTCCGGTAAAATCAGTGGACCGGACTTTGGACCGATCAGAAAATTCACAGTACAAGACTACCAGCAGGCGGTCACATAATGAAATATAATAATGTTACTGGTCTAAGAAAATACAAAACAGCAGATTTAACGAGTCGTGGTTGCTCTTTTTCGAAGATGTTAGCTGTGAATCATATCTAGAAACACCTGAAGGATGAGTCAACACACGGAGAGGCGAGTACAGTTAATTTTAAGACAGTGCGAACCTAAAAAAATTATATCGTTCCAGACATGGCGTTATTGTCCGACACATGCATACTTGCAATCAAGTAAATCACTCGCCAAAATATGGTGTACTGCCACACTACTATTATCAGGTCCAGGTCCGGGACCTGACCCTCTGGACCTGGACCGGACCTGAATTTTCTGTACCGGTACCCACCCCTAATAGACAATAGTGTTTCTGTCGTCTTTGTTAATCTGAGCAATATGTAGTTCTATATGTTGCGTCCCTTTAAGGTCTTTCCTTAAAGGTGCCCTAAGCGATTTCAGGGGGTAAAACTTGAAATATTCTGGGGAAAGCAATTCTGTTTGGTGAGGTTGAAATTTACATTTACTTCCCTATATTAGCACATCTGCATCATTATTTCATACTTTGGGCGTTTAAAAATAGTACAGAAGCAAGCCACAAAAGGAGTATTTTATTTATTGGGTCCCCAAAAAAATCAGCCCAGGATCCAGCCGTAACCGTTTTCTGTCGACAATCTTCGGTAACTTCCGGCTGCGTGACGTCACAGTGCCAAAGCACATTGCGCCATGACCACGTGACTATTTCTTCGGAAGCGTTCGGGACATATCGGTCAGAATCGTGCATGTTCGGAAGATTTGAAATGATGGCTGGCCTCCAAGTGCTCAGATTTTCAATGAGTTCCCACCGCACAACGACATCACATTTTTGCTCCATGATGGTCGATATACAATGGGATAGTGTTATCTAAACTTACTATGGATAGAAATCAGAAAAAAATTGATTTTGAATATATGACTTTCAGCGCCCTAATATTGCTTAGGTTGCCTTTAATAAATGACAAACATATAACTTTAAACCTTTCTATACGATTTGCGCTCTCTTGCGCTCTCTTACATTCTGTGAAAATCATCGGCTCAAACACGTTGTATATACATGGATGTGAAACCAACAAATCCTTGAATCGTGTTCATACAGGGGAAGAGCATACCTGCACAGACCATATTGTGACAAACAGGTTAATAGCATCGATTTATTTATGCCCTTTTCTCTCTTAGTGCCCGCAGGTGAACTTCGTCATGGCTACCTTCAGACTGCATAAGGAATCATCGTAGAAGAATTGGAGTGTGCGACGATAACATTCACCAAGGAGAAACATTGAATGCAGGACCATCGCACTGGGATAATTGCGAAAGCAAAATGGAAAAGAAAAAGAACACACACACAATGAAATAGCACATAACAAAAACAAATGAAACACAAATAGATAAAAACTCTCATGCACAACATGCCCAATGTTCGAGAGACCTTGTCTCTGCGTCCTTTCTTTATCCCTTTAGATGTTAGCTATAGTCTTCAGAGAGCATCTGAAAGAACCTGTATCAGGTACATGTCGAAACATAAAATCCTTTATTGTAACAAGTCAAAACAAAAATATGGATGAAAGCTGTGACATTGTATCATGATCTACATTGCAACATACCCTGCCAAACCATAATTCTATATTGTAGAAGTAAAAGCTTATCAAAACATCGGCAAAATGCTGTAATAGTACATGTTAAAACTACCGCCTTTCCTGTGCTTGACGCATTAGATTTGAGTTCCTCCCCGACAACTGTGAACGCCGTTCCCGCAAGGCATTGTCAAAAACCAATTCCCTGGGGAATGCGTGCGTGGTCCAAATTTGATCCCAGCACAATACAAACGGCTCCGCCCCTGAGGCGTCGCCAAAAAAGAGACAGGGAGGCGCGTTTTGAATAAAATGCAGAATGATTTAAAAATGCATTTTATGTAATTTGTTAATAACATTTCAACAGACTTTACGTTCTACAATCTTATCTGTCTATCAGAGTCTGAAGGGTACAGCATATAACGTTAGATACAGTATAGGATTTTAGCGTCCTGGTCTTTTAGTTTTACAAGTTGATGCAGCTGAGACATACATTTTGTTCAAACTTCAATGCAAAAGAAAATTATACTTTTCATTATATCGTATTCATATTGTTCATAATATGTTAATGTTGGTATTACATATAATCCCATGTAAAGGGGACGTTAACAGTTACCTTTTAAATTAATCATCATCATGCTGTATATGGAATTATTAAAAAAACTCCTTGCTTTTAGTAGCAACCCCATGCTATGGAGAAGCATGAGAATATCAATGATCATCAATGTAGGATCATATTTGACTCGCAGAGGTCGAAGTATTTCATGATTATTGTTATTCATCCTAAATTGCCCTATAACATGAACTTTTCAATGTGCTAACTTTTTAGTATCTAAAACTCCGGGTGTCTCAATATAAAATGGCATACTGGGCGCAATCTTCAAGCAGGTATTGGATTGAAAATTCGTCAAGTTTTCAGGATTTCGGTTTTTCTGACAAAGCGGCACTAGAGCTCGGAAAACTTGCGATTTTCCGCCCCCGACATCTGCTTGGAGTGGACGCGCTGAAGCATGGGACCGTGGCGGGGCGAAAGGTCATCGCGGAACGGGGTGAATGACAGAAAGTTCGGAACCAAGATGGCGGTGGTGGAGTTGGAAGTTTTGCACTACGGCATCATTGCCATCCTCCTTATACTCCCCGTCTTGTACGAGACCAGTGCCACCTTCAAGTATTTCGCCAAGTTCATCCTTTACGACATCATCGTCATGGCCATCGCTGTTTTCCTCATGCCGGTTTTGGCGTTCAGACCGAGAGATGTCAACAACTACAGGTCAGGGATGTTTTCACAACTTTCACAAACCATTCACTATAATCAACAAAAGATAAAATTGTAGACGTTTGTGAATATTAGCATTTCTTATCAATAATTTATGAGTCTTTTGATCTGGTTGTAATAATTGCATTGTCCTTTGCATGAAGCTTTATACAAAATCATGAGCATTCATAATATTTTGTCTGTATGCATATACACTTGCTAAACTGTAGATTTTATTGTATGTTTGTATTTTGTATCACGTAATGAAGTGCTGTGTTATTCAGCAATCATCTTGCAATGAGGGTGAGACATTCTTTTCCTCAGTGCATTTTTACTTCCAATTCAAATGCCCCCACAACAGTAAAATTTCTTTGCTATATATAATTGTTATCAATTTCATCTTTTGATTCCTAGACAATATAAAATCAAAGTAAGATTTGTGGCCTTCACCCAGAAGGTTTCCAGTACCACCTGGTAGCAGTGCAAATGGAAGCATTTGTGGACAGGGTCAAAAGGTCATAACAATGAAGGTTACTCATATAAGGGTGAGGATAACGTTTGTTCAGACCCTTGTAAGTTGTAGTGCCTAGGCTAGTGGCACACAGAGCAGCAAGTTTCCTCGCTGTTTCAGTCGCAGGGTATGTTCTTATAGGGAGCCCTTCCCCCCTTGACGTGCTTGAGGCACCTCCTCGAACATGGGATCCCCATTTTACATCCCTTCCAAAATTTGCAGCCATAACCGAGATGTCCTGACCCTGGGACTTTAAGGGTCTCCAACTGATTGGAATCAGAAGCTTATTAACTGTGAGGCTGCTACAAGTGAAGCTAAGAGACATCCCTGGTTGAGGATATCGTCCAATTGCTTACTAGTACAATATAGTTAGTCTAAAGCCTTAAAGGTTAAACAATGGTATGAAAAATGCTGTACAACATTATGAACTAATAAATTGGTGTCTTAATTGATATCAAAGGCAATTTTGTAAGGGATGAAAACTTTGCTTATGTCCTATGAATGATATTCCTGAACATTTGCTAGACTATGCCGTACTTGGAGGATTGTTTGCCTTTTACCTAGCCCGTGTGGACGTTGACATTGGACTTTGAACTCAAGCTCGAGACTCTCTGAATATGAATAAACAAATGCCAACATTGCAGTGTACTTTTGGTCACCTAACCTTCTGTGTAATTGAATGCTCAGGAGGTTTTAGCAAAAACCAGGTGTCTAATTTGATAGATACAAGACAGATAAAATGCTCAGTGACTCAGGTCATTGCAAGGTGAACAGTCACAACAAACATGTAGATGGTATCAGTTATCCTGGACTCCCCAAATGGAGGCAGATGTCTCTCATATCCTTTCATATCATTATTAGTTTATGAGAGTTGTACACATATGCATTTATATCATAATATGAGTACAGTTGTATATGCCAAATGCACCTGACAAAATAGAAATCCTGACAAAAATACCTAAAAAGACGTCAAAAACAAGCCAGAGCCGAACCTCTGCTTGGAGAGTAGGGCTTTTGGCCCTGGTGGGAGGGGGCATTTGTTTGCCACAATATCAGGCTCCACTATCCAGTTTGCATCATGGGGACTTTTTCAAACCTGGTACAGTCAGAACTGATACAGAACACTCACCATCCGGTTTATTGTCTATATATCTACATGTACCAAACCAAAATAAAGCCCAGCCAAAAAGCCTGCATTAGACTAGGTAATTAGACTTAGCCTGCATTTAGAGGCTAGGTACATTTGTATTTGTGTCCACTATACAACTGTTCAAACTTAAAAGTAAACATGCTTGTATTATTAAGGTACAATACATGTACTCTTTGGGATTGTGTGTATAGTTTACACTAGTGTGATCAGTGTGGTGTGGATGATTGGGTCTGAAGGTCACTTTGGTTTGTTTGTGAAGGTGTCACAAGACTATCTAGGGCAGCTAGGACGAAAACACTGGCTTGTTTAAATATTTTGGATAGTTGTCAAATAATGGACATATGCAATGTGTCGTAAACAATGTGTTATTTGCAAGCCTACTTCTTAAAAGCTCTATTTTGACTTACAATTCTCTAAACCTCCACACCATCCCCCGTTTGGTCGCTCCACTCCCTCCCCATGCATTAAATGCTCCCCTTGCAATTTTTTTCCTAGATAAAACCCCTGCTTATACAACACACGGTGCTATTGAGAAATATCATTTCTGTCTCAAGGACAGGCTAACAGTGAAATAAGGGATGAATAGGGATGTGGCTTTTCCTCTATGTGCCAGTTCAGAATGGATAGTATTGATATTACTTAGTATTGTTATAAAAAAATATAATACTAAGATGATCATCAGTCTGTCATTATATGTTGTATGTGTCAAAAGATTATTTTTATTTTCCTACTTTTGTTGGTATCATTGCATGTATCCCATGTCTCTGTGATTACCAAAATCTTTGCATCTGAAAAGAGACCAATTTGAGCTTCCTATGAATAAACAAAAGGCTCAAACAAACAAATATGACTAAGACTGTTAAAGAAAATGACCCTAAGCAAAAACTTAAGAAAAGACTCAGTACAACTTTGTAGTCTTTTATCACAGGATATTTTTGTATGGTGGCGTTGAATGGCCAAGTGGTTCAATTCCTAGTGTTCCTGTCTGGACGTTTTATCCTTGGTGAAGGCGCTTAACATGACTTTCCTCACTCCACCCAGGTGTAAATGGGTACCTGACTTCGGTTGGGGAGGTAAAAGGCTGTGCAAGGAGAGGGATGGACTCTACCTTCCAATACATTGCCCTGGAGACAGTGGATAACAACCCACTGCCCCTTCCGCCTCCAAAAGGCTATTGGACTAGTACCTTAACCTTTACCAGGGATTTCCCTAAAGTGGCGCTCCTCCATCCTGTTCTAATCCTAGCTCCATCCTGTTGATTTTCAACGTTAGGGTATTTCTTCCAATATTTCCCCAACAAAACCTGTAATTTTGCTCAAAACTGGAAATTTCAAATGTAAAGGCAAGCTGAAGTTGCAGGAAATGTGTGCGCCCACCTCCAGACCACCACCACCCCCCACCCCCTGCAACATGTATCCTGTGCCTGGCACCCTCCCCCCATCCTGCTCTATATTTCTGGGGAGATCACTGCTTTACCCTTTTATTTTTTTCATTTTCCAGGATAGTGTCGTGGGTGGTAAAGAACACCATGAAGATTTTTGCCATCAAGATTGATATAAAACACAAGGAGAGGCTGGTGTCGGACCAACCCTACATACTGGTGTCCAACCATCAGAGTTCCCTTGACTTTATAGGTAAGGAATTCAACTGTGCAGGTTATACTTATGGTGTTGGTAAAATTGGAGCTGCACAGGTGTTTCTGATATCTACAAAATGTACCTGTACCTGCACTGACTGACACTGATAAATACTGGGTATTCTCCAAGCCAACCTCTGCTTGGAGAATATGGTACTGGATACAAATCTACATGTAATGTATTCTAATCTGGTTAAATTAATTTTAGATCTTTAAAATCTGATTTTAAATCTTTAAAATCATAACCTCCCTGAAACACTTAATTTCCTACATTTTGAGGGACAAATTTTGCGAAATAGAGTTTTCCCCCTGTTGCAGCCTTATGCTAAAGCCAGATATTGATACTTTTATAGAATTTATCAAGGGTCACAGGGTTCTCCCTAGAAAGGGAAATATAGCATAGGGGGTCCCTATGCTCATCTATACTGGTGAGAACATTGTGATTGTTTGGAATCTAATTTGTTACCTCCTATTCTCCTCTCCCCTTTAATGTCCGACTACAGGCATGATGGAGCTGCTACCAGATCGCTGCGCATTTCTGGCGAAACGAGAGCTCCTGTGGGCGGGGCCCTTCGGCATCTCGTCCTGGCTCTGTGGCACAGTTTTTATTGACAGACTCAACCCCGAGAAGGCAAGGGACACCATGGACCAAACAGCAGAAATTTTACACACCAAAAATGTGGGTACAGCATTTGTAACACAGGGTTGTCTCTGGTGCTTGTTTACAACAACTTTGCATAAAATATTTGACATGAAACAGAATTGTACACACTCCCTTGTATGATCTTGTCTAGTCTATCTGTTACAAGTAGTCTTGATGTTCATGTATTTTGGTTGTTCTTGCATCTTTTGAACAGATAAAACTCTGGATTTTCCCGGAGGGTACAAGAAACCACAATGGATCCATGTTACCCTTCAAGAAAGGTGCTTTCTATCTAGCTGTCCAGGCACAGGTAAGGACAGGTGTTCATTATGTTCTCTCTCAAAATAAGCATTTGGTCATATTGTTTGTGGGCATAAACTACAGTCAAACCTGCCTAGGCGACCACCTTTTCAACGCGACCACCTGGCCATGGCGACCGCTTTTTCTCGGTCCCGAAAATTTTCCCCATAGGCACAAGCATTAAGCTGCCTGCCCAAGGCGACCACCGGTCCAACGCGACCGCCACGAATTGGGACCGCACAGAGCACAGTCCCTGCCCATGGCAGTCGCCTAATTTTCAAGCGTGTGGTGACATCGGATCATTTTGCTGTCGGATTTCACGGAAATGTTTTCAAGACTTTGAAGGACAAAAATAAGGACAAAAATATATGGAATAGCAATGTTATAGCATCGATTCCTCCATGAAGTGTTTTAATAAAACGTTCCCCCTATAAACATTGTAAAGACAAATGTTTGTGATGTTGTTGTGCCTATCGTAATCTTATAGTTTACCGCAAACTCAGTTCGGTTTAAACTCAATTTTCAGAATACGTATTGCATGGCGTCAAAAAGTCAGATTTCACAGAAATTACTATCTATTCCTTGTATTTTCAACAAAAATGTGTCTGTGTCTTACTAAACTCTGCCGAAAAATGACTTCGCGGCGGGCAAAACATCAGGCGAGAAATGTTGTTCCTCGGTCCCGACGCCATCTTGGATTTGGGGCGGCCCGGATTTGGCGTACCGCTGACCTTTCTAAAACACGATGCTTTTGTGTATGAACATTTACGAATACTATAGTTATTTATGAAAATTAATATTCTTATTTTCTTTTTATTTCCATGAATCTCACAAACCTTTATTGGACGCTGTGCGTTCTGCTGCACTGACTAATACCTTTTGATGCGGTCGCACAGAGCTTGGCAAGCCGTTTTCATCTTTAGTTGCCAGATCGAAAACTTTTTGCCCCTTTTATCCAGCGGTCGGCGCCCCAAAAAAGGCTGCGGCCAGCATGTGTTTTCTAGGGATTTGTCTTACGCCTTAAAACTTTGATGATGTGCGTGTGTGTGTGTATTATTCAATGTAACGTGTGAATGCGGGAGGGCGCTGCGAGGCATCGATTTGTAGCCTTTGTTTTGTAGTCAAAATTATGACAAAAATTTGTTCACGATGTAGCGGTATACAATTATTACAACGATAACGGAAAATGTAATTTTTGTAGGATCTTTCTGTCAATGAGAATTGAACCTGGCGGGGGTCGCGCTGTCTAAATTCACATAATTTTCCATCCATTTACGTTCTGTATTTGAAAACCTCGACCTGGAAATATGTGAGTGGAATCCTCTTCATGGCGACCACCTGTCCATCGCGACCGTTTTTGCTCGGTCCGCCGGGTGGTCGCCTTGGGCAGGTTTGACTGTATAGCTTGTGCAGAACTGCCCCTAGCAGTTAATGAAGGGACTGCAAGATGTCCATGCTAATGATTCAGATAGGCACAGATGAGAAAACGTTCACCATAGTATAATGTAACCATCAAGTCCTGTGTGTTCATTTAATGTTCTATCTAACAATAGGTATTTGTACACATTGTTGTAGACAAACTAGGTTGTGCAGAACTGCCCCCTAGCAGTTCGTCAAGGTACTGGAAGCTTTCCATGCTATTGATTTGGATAGACACAGGCCAAGAAATGTTCACCGTGGTATAATTAAGTTCTGTATGTTACAGATTCCCATCGTTCCAGTGGTCTTCTCCTCTTTCTCCCACTTCTACAACAAGAAGGAAAGGAAGTTTGAAACAGGTAAAGACAGAAAAGCAAACCTCTTCTTTCCAATCTGTTACGTTAGTAGTCTTTAGCTGGATGTACAATCCAAGGTATTCAGTCATGTACGTCTATAGTTGACACACATTATTTTTTTTACCACAAGTGAACAGATGATAGGACAAATGTGTTTCTTTCTTGGGGAGAGTAAGTAGTGCTATTCTCCTTTCTATTCTTTAAATGTGTGTATCATATCATTAAGAAGATGTACTATTCTAATAGCTGTTGATATGAATAAGTTACTAGTACTGTAAATTCATTTTTCTTTGCAGGTTTTGCTGTGTTTTAAGTTTCCAGTTGAAATAATTCTGTAGTACATTCAGTAATACATTGGAGGCACATATTATTCACAGTGTCATGTCAACACGAATACTGCAAAAGTAAATGCAGTTATGGTGACAGTTCAATAAAAAGCACAACTCCTACAGATGTTTCTTCTATCTTTATATGTAACACACATTTTTACCACATCCTCTCAACAGGCAGAGTGACTGCTACCGTCCTCCCACCAGTTTCCACCGAGGGCCTCACCAAGGATGACGTCGGTGACCTCACAGAACAAGTACGCAAGACTATGCTGCAGACCTTCAACGAGACCTCCCTGCCAAGGATGGAACCCAACGGGTACAGCTGAACCAGGTCCAAACATGCAAACAGGCAACAGCAGCCCACCCGTGGTCACAACAACTAGGCAGTATGTGTCACAACAACAAAGTGTCTTGTCTGGAACAAGGTCCTCAGTACAGTAATACGTGTGTTTGAATCTCCAAGCAGATGTAGAAAGGCTGAATTGTAATGTTTCTCAAGCTCACGGTTTTGCAAATCAGCCAGCTCTTCAGAAGTAGGGAGCTTGAGAAATGTCACGATTTTGCCTAGCTAGATTCTGCTTGGTGAGTATATGTGTATCATCAGAGCAACTAATTTGTCAGGGATGCTTTTCGCATTTTAATGGCTGGATCTTTTAGTTTACTTAGTGATGAGTTAGAGTGGGATGGGGGCAAAGTAGACACTACATACATGAAGCTCTTTCCTGCAAAAAATGATAGAGAAATTGAGTGATATGCAGTAATACCTACTAAATAACAGTTTTGCAAAGAGACGAAAAACTATCGCTGCCATTTTCCGTGTACTATTGTGAGATTCAGCTGACAGGCTGGTTAAATGCTGCTTTATGCTGACTTCTGAAGCACAGGACATAGACATCTTGAATTTAAAGTAAACTTTTTCAAATTGCAGTCAACTACATGTACATGTACATGATTTGTTTTGATATTTGATACAACCTCCTTGGTTTAATTGGCATTTAAAGCTGTCAAGCAAGCTTCTTGCTATGGTTGGTCTGTGTTTAGCAGCCTAGGTCTTTTGAATAAGCATTCAATCAAAGTTAAAACGATCTTCTTAGAATCATTTGCAGTTAGTGAGTGAAACTACAAGTGATTACCAGAAGGCAAATTGATTCTGTCAACACTTTTTTCTTTAGTTCTTAGTGAGTTGTAGGGCAAAGGTTAAAGTTCAGAGGTTAAGGGAATTTGAAGTCATCATTACACCCAGTGTTACACAAGTAAACATGTTAGCTGTCATGATTATTATATGAACATTGCTGTTATGGTTTAAAAACGATCAGACTTGTATATTTTCTGTAATTATTCTGTGTGTATGCAGATCTAAATTTTTTAATAATTAGTAGCGCAGCGGAATAAGTTTCGTCCAGACTTCTTGGTTTAGTCATCTTTTTTGTGCCAGTGTGTCAGTTGGAAAATTATTTTACCCCTACTAACTAAAGACCTTTTAGTTTGACACCATTCAGAGCAACTGCAGCATATGCTAGGAAAACAATGCAGGCATAGCAATTATTAATTTCCTTACAACTTTTTAAAAATTATAGCTAGCTTGACTCTTTTGATAGCATCCTAGATTTCCTCGAAGTAAGAAGTCATCACTGAAGACTCGCACATGTACAGATAACCTTGTAATGAATGACCACTAAGGGAACTTGTTGCACTCCTTGGATGAATCTTTATTGTTTAAGATCAAGACTTTCTTTAAGATCACTATAACCTTTCCAGGGGAGGTACCATCCTTAGATATTGTGTTATTTAATTGGTGAATTCAATTTATGTTTAAGAATATGTACCAATGTTGCTGTAGTGCAGTGTATTAACATTTGACTTGGTCTTTAATTTTGTAACTCTTTGAATGTTAAGTATGGTACAACATCCAAGCTTTTACAAACATTTTGTTAAGGACTACTACTACTGTAGTACTATGCAGTATGTGAGACACTGATCTTTTTTGATCAAGCTATATATACATGGCTTCAATTGTTTGTTTTATATTTACCATGGTAAACTGGATATTGTTTTGTGAGGTTTAAGGATCCAGGCTTCTTTTTACGTTCAGCAAATGGAATGGTAGGAATAAGAAAGTATCCCACTAAAGATGTATAGCAGTGATAAAGAATACAATGTCAAACCGACGCAACAATACGTAAAAGGTATGAAATGAATTTCTGATTATGATTAACAATCAAAACTACTGTCAACATCAGAAAAAATTGTCCCTGAAAGATTTTAAGAGGCTGCTAAGTAATATTTTGTAGAATTTTGTTTCTTTTTTGCATAATGATTATATGTTACAGTTGCAAAACATCATGTGATTGTATACTATTCTAAAAATGTCCAATTCAAATTGTAATATGTTCTTCTGAATTATTTGGATGATTTTCAGTGAATTCCTAGGTAATCAAATCTGCCGGTATAATTACTAGTAACATTGATGGATATATTTGTCCAATTATTCTGTGATATATCATATTGATACAGATTTGGTCATAGTTGACCACAGCAAGTTTAAGATGAGTTCAGGTTAGCAGGATTATGTTGTGACTTACACAGATGAAATTTTTTGATGTTTGTCCACAGAAACGCCTATGTTAATCACAAATTTGATGCGTTTTCCCATTGTCCAGTTTTGTGAGATATATATGTACATTATATATCATATTTCCTAACAATGGACAGATATGTAACATTTTTGTCACATATCTGACATGGGTTATACTTTGTGATGCTGGATAGTGTGCTATTTATGCCAATTTTCATAGCCAGTCTAAAGAAACACTGTTTTCCTGGAGAGCAAAAATAGCAATGGATAATATAGCAAATTAGAGAAAAGGGCTGTCAAAATATTAATCATAAAGAGTATACTTGTAGTGGCCATCAAGAAGCATCAAGACTAGTCATTCGTAGCTTCCAATAAGGCCTGGGAGAAAATGTTATGTTTCCGGTTACCTGACTGATCCTAGCCTTTTTTGGGGGGGCCGCTGGTAACAGACATAAAATTTTTGATCTGACACCTGGGTGATGAAATTCAAAACAGCCCTCCTGTATTTCACACACTTTTGATGAAAAAAAGCGTAGTAAACATTGTACTTCTTTGTTCAGTGCTTGTACGATGCACCTCTGTATAAGTACAATGTGATGTTGAAAATAACATTTCAGTTTTACATTGCTAAAATGTATATTGCTGAAATGTATTTGTTGTATCAATTTGGCCAAAATCTATAAAAAAGAGATAATCCCCACCAACCGACCTTAATTTTATCTGGAGTGTAACTGGAAGCACAACATGACTTTTCCTAGGACTCAGGAGAACCACCTGTCGAGCCCACCAATCAGGAAGAACAGTGCTTTTGCATTCTAATTATGTACTGTCAGATGGTAGGACCAAACAATCCTGCAATATATTTTTAAATTATAAAAAAAGTCACTTTACAATACAACATGTGTTTGTTATTTCTTGCGTATGCTTCATGTTTTGTGAATGGGATAAGTGGAAAACCTCATGGCGTAACATATACATGTACCTAATTTTACCCAGGGCTCTCCTCAAACACTGGATTGAAAACACTTTCTCTTACTATGACCAGCATATGAAGCCTTAGGATCCACCGTCTGATCAAGGAGGTTATTGTAACCTCCTTGGTCTGATATTTATATCACAGACAACCCATACTCTTTCACAATTGTAGTTGACTTTATTTATTCCCTTTTCCTATAATGAGACTTGTAATTACCATCATCAATAATATTCCACTAATGTATATTATTTCTTTAATCATCACATACATGAATTGGTACATATTCTGCTTACTGGTACTGGAAGACCACAACTTAGTACAAATGGGCAAAACTTCAACATAATAATGACCAACTCTACATAATTTTTTTCATTTTATAACTCACTATTGACATGTAATCTTAATTTAAAGGCCTGTTTTAAAAAATGTTCTTGACATTTGATAGCTACAAGATCCAGCCTTCAAATGACCATACAATAGAATATGATAATATACAGATAGGTCCCAAATAATGTGAAAATTTTGAAATCAAAATGATGGTGATATCATATGGAGTGAGGTCTTGTATCAATGTTCCCAGCAGAATACCTAATAATATCTTTTGTAATTTCTGATACATAAATGACAAAGGGTCTATATGGCTGTTGATTGGTCTATGTGGAAACCTATAGCTTGGAAAGCACAAAGTACTTTTTTTGTTGCACAGCATACATGTACTTATATTTCTGACAAAGAAATATACACAAATGTATATATATTCAATGCAAATTGAATTTTGCATCTTTCAATTTGCTGTGTGGTTGCAACGTAACTGTGCCGGCATGTATTGCTGGGGTACAGACTTTAGTAATAGACTTAGGAACGTTTCTATTTTCTGTAGTAGTCATCACGGTCACCCCGACAGGTACCTACACAAAATAAAGGAAAGGACAAATCAACAATCAAATTAGTTACATACAACATGTATTACACGTACATAAAGGTCTATATTGTCAAATCTTAGCATGAGCCTTAGCCCCAGAATCAGAGAAGGAAAATGAAAGAAAAGTGTCCCCTGAACACTAAGACAAACAAACAAACAAACAAACTAACTAACTAACTGATTGCGATACCTTCGTTTTCACGGAGGAAAAATACGTAGGTATATCAAACTTTCAAAGTTGTAAAGATCAACACATATTTCAATAGATCGGAGATGAACTGCACCAAAGGCAGACTTACAGTCGTCTAATCTCTCCTCCAGTATTGAGATCTGCTCGCTGAGGGAACCGATCCTGTCGATCTGCGGGGGGAGGGTCGGCAGCACGCCGTCGTTTGGCCGGTCTGCAACCATCTTAGTCATCCTCTTCATAGACTAAGAAAAAAGAAATATTCACAACGTTTATTTGTATGAGTAAGAAATGTTACAGTCAGTGTGTCATGTCCTATCCATTTGTATATTACACTACACTGTACAAAAGCTAGTTCATTTAATACTTTCCTCGAGAGGTAGGTTGTCTTGTTTCAGGATGTAATAAACTAAGTTCTGCACTTGCCGTTCTTTCAGTGGGTTCTCTGCCTTGTTTGACAAGAATTCAGCGGCTCCCCCCGGCGCCCAAGGTTATATTGCAAATGGAAAATAAATATCTGAAGGAATATATTTTGAAAGGAAAATTGAATCTACCGGTAGACAAAACACTATTGCATTTGTTCAAGGTCTTATTGCTTCACAGTATGCATATGGGACCGAGATTTGTAGGACGACTTTAGAAACTGACAGTTTGTAGCAAATCATATGCGCGAACTACGTACTACTGTTGGTAAAACGCGAATGAAACATACTACTAAGTATAATTCATGACCTAATACACATTGTTGTGTTTGTGAAATGTCTTAACTGTTGTAATTCTTTTCTTTGAATGGTAGTATTTTCGAAAGGACAGTCAACTTAGCCGACAAAAGAAAAGCCCATTTGCGAGTCTTTCGCGATTTCCCCATTCCCGAAAAGACGGAAATTTGGCAATTTGGCGGTAGTCTTTGCTTCTTTTCTCGGCACGGCCAGTAGCAGTACTGCAGATTAAGCTCTGTTGGGGTATGTAGTCCCGAATTGCAAAAATGTAAAAAAATAAAATACATTAGGCTTACTGCCATTGAAGATTGAACACTCTCCCAAACAGGTCCAGACGTCTTCCCCAACATTTAGAGTGCACGTGGCGTTTAGGACTCACCGATAAAAAGGATACATTTTAGGCATACTAGTAGTAACGTTGCAGGTAGGTGCGGCATTTTTCAAGGTAAAGGGGTTTTAGATAATATACTGGTAACGTTAGGTCAACACAATATACGACAAACATTCTTGGACGACTTCAAATCATGACACACACGTTTCTGTCCTTTGAACGAATGACAGAAAAGAGCACACAACTTGTAAACACATGAAGGTAGTAGAATGGAAACAAGGAAACGGTATCCAATGCAGAAACGATCGAAAACGATAACAAACAGACAGTGCATGTTCTTTCCATAAAGAAATAGAGCTGGCAATATTTCTGAAGTTCTTGCATCATCCTGTGTCCGCCCCTTCTTTACTGTATGAAAAACAGACGACCCAAACTCTTCCCTTTTTATGGGCTGAAGTTTAAGCAAACAGGAAAACGGGCAGCCAATTTGGCCAGGCGTCAAACCGCAAATGACGTTGCACTTGGCGTGAGGCAAGGAAAGCAAGTGCTGTCTATCTCCTGTGCAAAATCTGTTATTTGATACCGTGGTGTGTTTTGGTCAACGCCAACAAGCAGGGTTCTAGGAAGAACGAGATATCAAGACGGGAAGTTCCGCTGTAGTATAGTTAAAAGCCACCAGGGGCACAAAATCTAATCTTTTCAGGTATCATCAAGACCTATCTACATTCGAGGAGGTGCATCAAGCTCGTCAAAGGAAATGGGCTAGCAACCCCTCCCTCTAAAATATATACCCTGCTACTGCAACCTGCTGCCCTATGTAAATGTGCCACCAAACATGCACATCGCGTCATCGAAAGAGATCTCGAGACACTCGAACGGTGACATTTAAAAGACTGACATGTGATGTATACAAAACGACCATCACCGAAAACCCTAGGCCTCGGATCTCCCGGCAGGAGTTTGTCACTGTTTAACCGACTTGGCGCGCACCTCGCCCGCCCGTAAACCACCTCTGCCCGGTAACAGGTTGAATTTCACCCTCCGACGGAGCAACAAATTAATCACTGCTTCGGGAAGCGGACGTTTTGCTTGTCACTGTTGACCGCAAGTAACTTTAGTGGGGAATAAACTTGAGAGCGTCGACAAACGAGAGCGCCGTATGCTTATATTCGTCTGAAATGTTTCCTTTTTTCGACTCTTTATTGTATCTGGACATAACCATCTTTCTTAACAATAAAAACATGAGATTAGACGTCATACGAAAGATTTGTATACATTTGATGGAGAAAAACCATTTCCCTTCTCGCTTGTTCGCTAGCTTGATACAATTTGCAAAACTCAATGAACTAGTATTGAGATAAGTAAGTACAAAATAGATAAATAAATCAAGATCTTCTATACGTCGCTGAATGTTAGACATCCATACAGGCAATACGATGCGCAATAAAACAGTTACTCAAGCAACTGGATAGATTTTGGAAACGGCCGGAGTCAGACGCTCTAGGGAGCATCCACTATCTTTCGCCGGTGCCACTGAGCAAGATATGTCGATCAGCAGGTTTATAACCAAAAACTAATACCGAGCTATTTTCACCATGAAATGTTCTTAGTATTCTCATTGCGAACATTGAACATTTTCCACATGCTAGCTACTCTCCAAGCAGAGGAGGGGTTTCGGCTAGCTTTTGGCGTGTTTCTAGGCGCTTTTGTCGGGCTTTCTACTTTGTCTTTTTTTTTTGCACAGCCAACCCACAGCTGGACAAAAAAAGACAAAGTAGAAAGCTCGACAAAAACGCCTAGAAACACGTCAAAAACTAGCCGAAACTCCTCCTCTGCTTGGAGAGTAACGCTAGCTCCATGTGCAGAACACGAACACAAGTGTTCAACAGTGTCTCTGTCGAACGACGGTTTCAACCAAGCCATCTGTCTAAACACCCCGGCGGATCACCCAGCAGCCAGTCCCGTCTTAACCAGGATTAACCCCCGGTGTCCTCTCGGCCTTCCGACTTTCAAGTCGGATTCCTTCGTCGCTCGTCGCCATGCTAGATTTGCTACTGGAAACAGAATTTGTCGCGTTATTCTCACGTCTGCAGATTCGAATGTTGACAACCGATTTTTGTCCTTTTGTAGTTCCGACGTTTATTTATATCATCAAGGATTAACGCGTCTTAATATACGTGTGTTTTTCGACGGTTTTTATTATCTTTTCCTTCTCCGATGACTTTAATATCCCGACCACCTACGAGCTGTGTTGGGAAAGTGTTGTCCGCATTTTCCGCGTTGTTGAAGTAAAAGTATCAATAAACTACGGGAGGTATTTACAATCCGTCAGGACACCGAAAACCTTCGACTTCAAAGTTAATTAGGCTGAAGATGTCCAAAACGAGTGCTCTTGGTGGTCTTTCCTTTTTCGACGTTGCTGAAAGTATCAATAAACTGAAGGAATGTATTTACAATCTATTAGGCCATGAAAAACCTTCTACTTCAAAATCAATTATACTGAAGATTTTCTGTTTTAAGAGTTCGCCCTAACTTTCCTTTTTCGAGGTTGTTGCTGAAAGAATCAATAAACTAAAGGAATGTATTTACAATAACTCAGGCCATCGAAAACCCCCCACTTCAGAATCAATTATGCTGAAGATTTGGTTCTTGTCGTTTTTTTCTTTCAAAGGGGCGAAGATCAACGTGTGCGGGAATGTCACACACAGACAAAGATAGAGTTCTTAGTGGATGTTCTTAAGACCAATACAGATGTCCCTGGACAAGGTTTATGACCACTTTGAACTTGATCCAGTGGCTGCTAGATATATACTACTGTGAGTGGAGCACGTCGCCGGAACGTAAGCGTTTAAGGTCGTGTTCGTGTATTCAAGGTTAATATCTCGCATATAGGTTCGTTTAGTTGTGTCCAAAGACATATTTCATGCAACGGCTGGCACTCCGATGCAACGTTGACCAAAGAGAACAAAAGAGATTGACAGTTATAGTAAGTTTAAATAGCGGGCTAATTGCCGTATACGCTTTACGTTCTGACGACGTGCTTGTGGGTGGCATTGTGTCGTTCCCTACCTCCGCCAACAAGGGTATGTTTTCGGGAGCGTTCGTGTCTGTGTGTATCTGTGTGTCAACACGATAACTCAAGAATGCCATGGATTGCCCAATGGATTGTCTTTATATTTTGGTATGTTGGTAGGTCTTGATGAGGCCTCGAAATGATCAAATTTGGGCATCCTAGCGGCTTGTTATGGTACTACAGTGGAAGTTACGGTTTTGATATCTCGTGTCCTGGACAAGCTATGGTCGGTAGATAGCTCTTGTGATCGAGAAGAAGTGACGTAAGTTTGGGCTCTCTAGCAACTCTCTTTGGAACTGCAGGGGGGTCAGTTGCAGACTCTGAAACAGGACTACTCAAGAAGCGATGAATGCATTCTATTTACTTATACGTGTTATATATCATGTGGTACCTTTTCTAGTTCCTCCATCCTCAGCATGAGCGCCTCGTACTTGGCATCAGTCACCTCCCCGGTCGCTGCAGAAGAACAAGAAAAACAAACAGTCGGTCGGAAATCTATCTCGTGACTGACAGTTGCGCGAACGACTGGAAAACAAACCGATGGCTCCCACAGACGCCAACTGGCAGGAAAATTGGGCCGTGATTTATTTCTGCGCCGACAGACGAGCTGTGGATGTCTGTGATGCTTCTTGTCTGGTCTGTCAGGTACAGCGTACAAGAACAGTGACAGCAGCGATCTGACTTGATCTGATCTGTCAGAGGGCCTGGTTATGGTACGGTCACATTTTCAAACCGGGACCCGGCCGGGCTGCTTGCGGGAACAAAAAGCAAAGGTTGTACATCAATTACAGATTATACTCATGGATGATTTTTTCACATGTTTTGTGCGTTTTGTTGTTATTTTTGTAATCATACTTTTCGTTCCCACAAACTGCCTGACCCGGCGCCGGTTGTGACCGTATCATCAGCTGTCTTTATCAGCCAATCAACCATATTACATGCTCCGATTTGAGTTGTTAGGTTTTAGATTGCTTTTGAAATCACCATGTTTTCTCAGGAAACCGGGATGTAAGTTGAAGTTGAAGTTGAAGTTGAACTGGACAACAGGCAAACTTTAGGAGCACTATATCCTGTCCACACCTCCCCGGTAAAGTTTAGAGCCGTCTATCTTTGATTTACACTACACAGCCTGTAAGGGCCAGGAGTTGGGAAGTGTCTTCCACTCGACCGGAGTGCACCGAGTGGATCTTCCCACAGTAGTCCACACGCGATGTCTGTCGTCACCGCGCCACTCAAGGGCTCGAACTGCCGTTGGAATTGTTAGCTTATACTTCGGCTTTAAGCTCAAATGAATAGCAGTCTTCCGGGTGAATAAGAGAAATAGTGCAGGTGCGTATAATGTACCAAATGAGAGGGGCAACCTTTGCAACAAAACTAAGGTAACAATCTCAGGGGCGATAAGAAAAACTCGCCTTGTTAAGTTTTCTTTTATATCTTATCAACAACTGGCCAACTGGCCAGCGCACATGCAGTAAGCGTTTCTCTGTATGATATTAGCTAGACAGCCTCCCCAGTCGAAGTCAACCCTTTTCCTTCCACCGCCTTTTGCTTCCCCAACCGAAGTCAGCTACCCATTATTACACCTGGGTGGAGTCATGTATTCTCCGTCATAACTGCATAGAAACATGACTACAACTTCACCTGCACACGTCTTGCCGTCGATGTTGAGTCTGTACCCCGCCCGACAGGTGCAAATGAAGCTCCCCTTGCTGTTCACACACTCCTGCTGGCACCCATGGGCGTCCGCGTCACACTCGTTCTCATCTACGCATGCGTAAAATCATCATCATCATCATCATCATCATCATCATCATCATCATCATCATCATCATCATCATCATCATCATCATCATCATCATCATCATCACAACCAACTCCTCTTTTGACATCTTGCATCCCTGCAGGCTCATTATAAAGTTTGACGTGACTGGCAAAGCTCTAGCTAAACTGGCATCTAGTCTACCATGGATTGGCAAGGCTCTCTTCGGGACAGAAGGGGCTTTGCGCCGCAGGGTTAATCTTTGGCACCCGGTAGGAGTTTTAGACGTGGAGTTTAATTAGCTATAGCCATCCACGGGAGACTTGTAACCTGGCTATCGCCGTGGGCCAATTAAACTCCTACTGCGTAAAACTCCCAACGGCTGCAAGAGAATACCCAGGCGGCAGAGGGCTCTGTCTGCCCCAAAGAAAGCTTGGCCAACGACGATAGACTGGATGCCAGGTTAAGCTTTAGCGGGAAAAAGGCCTACGTTAACAGTTCAATGGATCGGTCACACCGGGTAATTAACGGTAGCAAATATTGCAATTCTCGCACGTTGTTATCCGTTTGTATTGCTTTAGTAAAGTTAGTCGCAATAAGTTTTAACTAAGCTGTCGTGCCGATAAACAACACGTCAACGTGGAAATGATGTGCTCATACCGTGTACACTGTAGAGCTAGTATAAGCTAGCTCGTAAAGGATCATTCGATATCTAGAAAGGTAACGATCTAATGCAAATCCTTGCCCGGTCATCCGGTTACGCAACCGCACGGTGTCAACTAAGTTGCTCTTATGATTAATTTGGTAAACGTGATATGTTCTGGACTGAACTAAGGCAGCTGCCTCTCTGGACTTAAGAAAAATAACTAGTTTTCTGCAACATCACGCTTTGAGTTTATGAGCTTATCATATACACATTTAAAATTAACAGCAAAACGGAAAGTAAGTGGCTTACGATCCGTAAAAGGGACAACACAGGAAAAAAAAAAGGAAAGTAATCGTAAAGCAGTCAGAGAGGGCAAAACTTCACCAAGGTAGTTAAGTTTTCTGTAGAATTGACATGCATGTTTCTAATCTGCAGTTCTGAGTGAAGCTGCTGAGGGGAAGTCATCAGTTCTTACCTGTGTCACAGACGTCTCCTGACCAGCCCCTCCTGCACTCACACGTGTCCGGTCTGACACATCTGCCGTGCACACAGGACTTACTGCACACAGCTGGAGCGGAGGTACAACAGGTCAGGGTTAATGCCTTACACTCAGCATGGCAACTCACAAACACTGTCGTAGAGGATCCGGAAAGTTGTGGTCTTACAGTGATATTACTGGCACGTCTCTAACCGAGGCTAGGTACTCCTTTCCACCTGATCAAGAGTGAAGTGAAGAAATTTGCGTAAAGTGCCTTTCCCAAGGGCACGACGGCGGGTCATGTCAGGGGATTCGAACCTCTGGGTTCTCGGCTAAACACTCGGCCATTGCTTTTATAGCCACACCATGAGTTAGGCGTAGACTTTGATACCACCGCTGCTGTTTAAAGTCAACAGTGGCTGATCTTTTTATGTCTCAACTGATTGCCGTTAATGTTTGTTCTGCAGTTTTATGTTCTTGGTCACGTATTTGATAACCATGTATAAACTGAAAAAAAGTAATACCGCAAGAAACAATTCACCAAGTGAAATCTAAGAACCCATAACACTGTCTGAAGAACTATTAGTTTTCCTTTCGCCTTTACATCGGCCTTTCTTCGCGCCTTCTCAATTACGAGTTTAAACCTCGGATGTTGTTGCTGGCTGACTTCTCTGATGCTCAAACATTCCACACTCAATCAATCTTAGCTTTATTGCAGTACCAGCAAATTCGTTGAGAAGAACGGAACGGAAAGAACGGAACGGAAAAGCAACTCCTTGCAAGTACCTTTTTTCATACTCCCCAAGCAGAGAAGTGGTTCCGGCTGGCTTTCGACGTGTTAGGCGTTTTGGGTGGGCTTTCTACTTTGTCATTGTTTTTTTTTTTGTCATCGAAAACCAGCCGGAACCCCTCCTCTGCTTGGAGAGTACCTTTTTCAAAGAATGTCCAGCCCCTATTTTTCAAGTTCACATCCAGTCGCCATCCTCTCTTTTGCTCTCATTTGAAAGAAAAAAAGACCAAGGAGGTTCACGATTCTAAGTACGCAGATGCAACGAAATGCATTGTGGGCCGGTAATGTGTCAAAGGTGAAGGCCGTTGAGACATGAACAAAACACGTCTGGACAGGTTGCTATACAAATATCGAGACAACTGTTAGGGGCCTTCACCTTTGACATATCATCCACAATGCATTTCGCGGCTCATGTGTACTTACATGTAGAATCGTGAACCTCCTTATACACTCGTTTAATCCACCCCAGTAAAGCCCCTGTCACACTTGTGCGTATGTACAATTCAGCATGGGTTGCGTATTATGATGTTTTTGGTTTAGGTTAAGTTTGCAGTCGAATAAGTGATTTCTTAGGTTCGATAACCAGGTTGCACAATGGTGGATTAAAGTAGAAAACAACTTTTCCCCCGCAAACCTTACTTAAACACCAAAAATATGTTAATGCGCAACTCACGCGCACTTGAACATACGCACAAGTGTGACAGGGCCCTAACCGACGCTGTACATGTCTGTGTCCTACTCACGTTGTAAGCACCCCTTGGCCCGCTTGTGTCTCTGCGTCCACCCGGGACAGCAGACGTAAGACGTCCGTGTGCTCGCCTCCATCTTGTACACATGGCGGTACGCTGTCTTGTACGTCGTTCTGCACGGAAACATGTAGCTGGTTAATGAATGAATGAATGAAAACCTTTTATTGTACACACATACCCACTGGTTTCAGTACAGGTCACAACAGAAAACGTCACAGTTTGCAAATACATATTTACAATGATAAGTTCTAGTCTAATAATTACGTGAATTTGCCTTCTTCTCACTTCTAAGTAATGGTGTGAATATAGGTACAGATGTGTTTAATAATCAAAGGTTTATCTAAAGCCATTAAAAATATGAACTTTTCCGTGTTGCTAAGGTGTATGAAATGGGAAAACCGACATTGCATTAGTTTGAAAAGCTCAGCTCTCTCTTCGTTGTATAAACTACACTCTACTACTCATCCTCTATCCTATTCAGATTACAATGCCTACATATTCGTTAATGGCACGAAAAAAAACATGGTCCAGTAATGCCCCTGTCACACATACCCGATCATACCCTAATAACGACCTTCTCTAGACCACGGTTGGGAGTTAGTCGTGAGCAAGGTTATCTGAGTTTGTCGGCGAGGTCTTTAAAAGTCAGTTGCGCCAACCGACTATCATTTTTGAAAAATTAACGTTTGGAAAGTCATATTCTGCTTGGATGCGATCAGAGTAGCTAACTAGAGCTGGAGTATGATGGACTCCAGGCTACTCCCAATGCAGTGCCGACCTTGGTTGGGGGGTGGTCCGGAGCAAAGTTGGGACAAGGTCCTGAACACGTTTTAATATTTACCCTAACCTTCCAACCAAACTCATTCAAGATTGTATTACACCTTAAAGAGAAATAAGCTGTTCTCCAACTAAAACAAATTGATTGCACCTTATATACGGGATATTGAGAAGGGACGCACAAGCCACAAAAATGCATGCTCTGGATGTGTTATCGCCAAATGAACGAATTCTCAAGACTTTTATTTGGACGAAGATATACCGTCTCCATATTTATTGTCTCAAATTTAGTTTCCACCTTGCCACTCAGAGCATCGAAGCAAGACGTCTGTGATTGACATTGGAGTTTTGTAGGCGATTTGATGAAAATATCCCACTGTGGCGAAAATATCGTGCGGTGTTGAAGTTCATGTATAAGAACGCCTTGCTGTCGTGAGGATGGCGTATTTTTCGTGTCAACCCCAGCTTCTGTTCTGACCATGTCATCCAGAGTAAAAAAGCCCTCAGACAGTCGAAGTGCAGCTTGGGCCATGTTGAGTCGATCATATGGATGACATCCGTGCCTATTAATTTTCGTCTATCAACTTTTTTGCCAGACTTTTTTTATTCGCACGCTAGCAGCATCAGTTTTGGTGTTCTCAGATGATGTCATCCAAATGATAGATCCAAAATGGCCTTACGCCTCGACACAAACATCAACCCAGGGTGGCGGGCAAGTTCAAACAAGTTCCGAGTCCAACGAACCAGGGCTGCGTTCTTGACGGCCGACAGTTTGATCTCGGGCCAACCCGCTGTGAAATATTACTTACACTCCGGCATCTTGGTCGTCTGCCACTAAAAACAACACCGGGTTCTATTAACGCCCCTGCATATCATAGCTGCAAGTCATTCTGACATAAGTCTGTAATATGTCTAATCCCGACATATGGTAAACTGGAAAAAAATGACAGAGGCGTATGATTGCAAAGCTTAAGTGCTTTTTAAAGTTTCCAAAAGTTAGAAGAAATATCGATGTCTTTGAGGGGATGGGTAGGGTTTGAAAGTGGTCATTTGCACAAAAGGAAAGGGGGGGGGGCGTTTCCTAGCCTCTACCAGGCCCCGCCAATTGCTGGGGAAATAGTAGAAATTGGCCAAATAGAGTGATTTGTATGCTAAGGCAGTCGGCTACGGAGAGAGTGTCCAATCTGCAATAACGGAGCCTACAAGTGAAACCATGGAAAGTATTCTCCCTATAGCCAGCGTAGTTAGTCTGGTAGGGACTAAATCGTTTCCTACAACGGTTATTGGAAAGCACACCAAAAATAGAAATCCATCAATCCCTGCTTGAGTTATCCTCCTCCAAAGTTTCCAACAAAAATACCCACTGCAGTTCTGCTACTAAGAGGACCCAAACTTACATGACTTACTCTCTGCCCCAAGATCTATCTACCACTCAAAAAATACGACCGTACTCCCCGTCCGTAGCATGTCCAGAACACGAGATATCAAAACCGGAAGTGCCACTGCAGTACCGTGAAAAGCCATTAGCGGGCCCAGAATCTAATAGTTTCTTCCTTACACCAACCCAAATCATCGTAATAAACATGTATCATAAAGATCCATCAACCAGTTATGCTGTTCACAAACGCACATTGTTTCAATCGAGAACTTTAAACCACCGCCAACTCCCCATTTTCTCCCTACTGTGAAACTAAATTCCCGCGAACTTTTCCCATTTCACAGTATGCTATCTCGGATGTTGGAATGGCACTTCCCAGCCGAACACCCCGACTCTTGCTCTCCAGACTGATTTATGGGCCGTTAATCTTAAGGGTTAATGTCTCTGGCAGATGCAGCCTTTAAACCAGCAATAAACTCGACTTGCTGAGACCTGGCAGCCGCTTTCTGTCAAACACACGGGGCGCTTTTCCAAACTGGGGCAAAGGCTGACTTTTACCTCACTCACTTTATAGAATATCAGGTTGTTGAAAAGTGTGGTGAAGTCTAGCTGTCGCGACTGTTTCATGTAACGTTGGGGCTTCTCTTGCTTGTAGTCTTATACATTGTTGTACGAGCTAATGTGTAACACCGTCTAAGCAACAGTTGCCACGGCTAGATGAAGTGGTGAATAGTTAATTCACCATAGGAAACAGATTGCTCGGTTGCAAGAAGGCTAACAGCCCTATTTGTAACTGTCTAATGATGTCTTTGTACCGTTAGTCCCAAGTACATTCTTTACTCCGTTTTATACACCCATGCAGTTCGAAAGATGGATTTGATGGAGTACTTAATTGGGACGCATGGTGACGCTGTTTCAATTGTCCCGTCTAGAATAGTGTTCCAGTATCTCGCGACGTGTGGATATGTTTGTATATCGTTGGCGTGTCTTTTGGTCACACAACTGGTGTCAAAAATTTAATTTTGTAGCTTTGAAGACAAATTACTTTTTGATGAGATATGCAATATTCACTGTTTATGTAATAGAAGTGACCGACATAACTTTATTTCGTCTAGCAAACTATAGATGATCTTTTGTGCCACCGAATTCTTCTCTCCTTTGTACAGTACGCTGCAAGCTGTCAGACGTATTGAAGGGTAAATAAACATTATTTTGTAGAACTGAACCGCATAGCAAAACCCTACGTGCCTTTGTTGAAGTAAAGCATTTCAGCAATTTCTAAAATTGCGGTCCATGATCTCAAAAGCTAGCTTCAAATCTCGAACTGCCTGCATGTACGTACGTTTACTTGGTCCTTAAGAAGGTGACAAAAAAGAGTGAAGACAAGTCTTAAAACGCTCTGTTTGAGTTTCTCTCACGTTTTCTACATCTTATTTGGCAAGCTTTCCGTGTCTGTGATGCTTCGAATCCCCATACACACTTGTGTGCGATATTTTCATGTCGACAAGCCACCGCCAAGTGTACAACAAACATTTCCAAGTGGGTATTCACAGTGTGCAGTGAACTGTTTTGACCGAGACGCGCCATGCATGCTCTACTCCCCGTCGGGTAGAGAGCTTAAAATAATAACCCACCAAAGTAACCGAACAAATTAACCATAAACCGAGTCAAAATAGCAGGTGCATGGACGGCTCGTTTGCAAGTGACGTCATGAGAGAAAAAGGCGGGAAAGCGTTTAGGGCTAGAGTAAAGTAATGCCGGCATTCCAAAACGCTTGAATGTTTCAACAAAATTACTGATGATAAAAATGCTTCTATAATCATTCGTCACAAAACGATACTCTGTGAGATGTCATGTAGCCAAACGATGTTGACCAATGAGAAGACTCGATTTTTCCATAATCACCGGTCATTATCACTCATAATTCACCACTTGTGAGCTCTCCACACAAATCTAACATGGCGGTCAAGTGTACTAGAACTGGACCTGTAACTTTCAAATTGACCTATGACTTGACAAATGCTTCAAGGTGTGCGATATTAAAATGTATATATGCTATACAGGAATTTTCTCACCCATGTGTCAGTTTTATTTATGATAATGGCTATATGCTAAAATAACCGACCATGCCTTTTGACGTAGTATATATACACCTCAGGGTGGGTCATTGACCCTCTACGGGGTAAACACAATTGGCTAGTGGGAGCAGACTTTATGATAAAAGAGTTAAAGCAGTGATCCTCAATTGCTAGCTTTTACAAGTTGGTAGAAATAGTGCAATGCGAATTCGCTACGGCTCGCGTTTTTAGCCAAGCCCATTTGGTCACCCCTACTTTTCTCAATAAGTGTGCCGGGTTCTTTTACGTGCGGAAGTTTGACGCTTGAGGAGCTTACGCCTAAAGCACCCTCACAGACAGGGTCGCCGGCTTTACGTCATCATCCGAAATGAAGAATGTAACTTCTTACAACATGTCCGAGAGAAACGTCCGACCCTAGAATCGAACTCCAGCCCACGGATCCAGGGATTCAGTTTGATACACACTGAATGGCCAAGCAGCGGGGTTGAGTTACCGGTTGAGCCACGGGGCATTTTAAAGATCTTTAAAGTCTATCCAGTGAGATGAAGTTTTGTGGAGGAGGGGTAACGTTAAATACTTTGGGCATAAACTCGCTGACCGAACAGCACTGAGACTTCAGCACACATCAGAGTGAGGAGATAGACGGCGCTTGTTCGTGCGGCCCGCGGGATTCCTCCTACCGCGGGCTCCCTCTTCACACAGGAAAAACAAACATGGCGGCTAAATATTTAGCTTGGCGAGGTCGAGCGAGAAAGTGTTCTGACGCCCAGTCCTGGGAACTAGTACACATGTGGGGAGTAGTAGTGGTAGTAGCCCAGTGGTTAGTGACCGTACCTCTGAACCTAGAGGTAGGGAGTTCGATTCCCGGCTGTCGTCGCTCACTGGAACGCTACTTAAAAGGGTTGTAGTCTTTAGAATGGGACGTTAAACCGTAGTCCACTGTGTTTGTCGAAGAGAGCTCGGGACATTTCTTCGGGTACAGTGAATCTGTAACTATTATACACTGTGTCTGTCTTTCCTGTCACGAGCATTGGATATGATAAGCCATGAGGCTAGGGGGTGAACTCAATTTGCTCATTTTGCTCAATTTGATCATGTCAGAGGAAAGCCTGGAGTCTGACAAGGGAGGGGTTTCCAAAGGAGCGATAACACCCTGGAATGATGATGATCATTTCCATCTATTTCGGTAGAGACTTATAACATGAACTGGTGAAGACAGCAAAGCTAGGTTAACGTAGAACTACCACAGATATCTTATTCGGATAAAAAGAGAGAATTGCTTATTTTGGCAAGTAAGGAAAAGTCCTAACATTTGTTAGACGCTATACTGAATATGTTAAGACGTTTAAAAGGTTTTTCCTTCCTATATCCGACAGGAGCTTATTCCCAAGAAACACCAAATGTCAGAACCAACTAATTAAGTTAAGACTGATGACGTTTTGTAACCAACCGGACGTCGTCAAAACATGAACCTATATGTGTGTGACGCGGTCACAGACGACAGGGACAAGGTACACTAGTAGTTTAGTAGGGATCGTATCATAAGTACCGTTTCTTTACTTCCAATATCTTACGTTTGGGACCGCAGCTGTAATTATAAGCTGCAGTGCAATGTGAACCAGTCAGAATTACCCTGAGGAAGTTGGCAGACACGGTCGCCGGAACGTCGGTGTGAATAAAACACATGGTTGTGAGTTTTGATTTGTTATTCAGTACTGTTTCTTTTTTCCGAAACGTAGTATATAATAAGTGCTCCCTTTCCAGCATCCTGTTGTTTCTAGTTTGAAAAAATTAGATGATAAAATTTAGATACATGTTAACATTAGCAAATATATCTACAGCAATGTAACCTAAACGTTTATACTCATAATTGTTACAGCTTTAGGAATGAATAGAACTTTATCAAAGAACAAGTCTTTGAAAGGAAAAGACACAAGTAAGACGGGAAGCTCCCTTTTTTTGTTCAATGTGTTCTGTAAGAAAACTTGACATCCAAGGACTCTATGGAAGTCAACCGGAAAACACAGTTCGACCGGTAGAAACAAAGAACTCGACCCTCACAAGTTTCCGCAGATGAAGGATGACAATCTGCGCGTTTTCTCTAATTGGCCTCATTAAAGTTAAACTGCCTGACGTAAAGTTAAGATAAGGAGCAACATTATCCCTTCTCTTTGAGAGCTCTAAAACGTTTTCCTTTTTTCTTGTCGTATTCGGGCATGATTAAGTGAAAGAGTGACAACGTGAGGAAATTTATGGGGCGCGCTACCGACAACCTTGTCGTGGAGGTGGTCTATGGAAGTTGAAGGAATTGTTGCTATGTGTGGTATGGTCACGCACATGGGATTAGTTTACGTCAGTCTACAATGTGTGTAGGAAGGGAAAAAGGCTATATTGTCAAATTTATCTCGTAGGACTTGGTTACATGGGGTGGTCCTTGCTCATCTCCAACCATTGAATTATCAAATTCATTTTATTCAACTTAACAGTTATACTATCATCGCCTCTTTTTATTTCAATCGTTGCATAATATACATTTTTCCACAGTTTTTACGGAAAGTTTGATAATCATTCAGATTGAAAGATAATGGAGAGCATACTTCACAAAGAATTGTTAGTTTTTGTAGTAGGACTGTGGGTTATTTTTGTTATTTCATGTATCTCAGTATCTTGTGCATTTTTGAAAATATTCATTGCACTGGAATTGTATAACAACACTGAAAAACACAACACAAGTGTAACGTTACATCCCTGTCCTTGAAAGCAAGTGCGAGTTGTTTCTTTAGCTTGTTCATTTTCCCTCGATATCAGATTTCCATCGGAGCTTCTTTGGCACCGAAATATCAACGGTTGTCGTTTTTCTTTGCCGTTGAAGCAAGTCCGCGAAATGTCCAAGTGTCGACAGCTGGGTGTCTGGCGCGATCTCTGTTCTCTGTTAGATTTACGGACCAAAATAAACAAGAGGGGAGGAAAAATCAGCTCTCCACGACTCGATGGGCAGAGAAGGTAGACCCTCCGTCGCCTGAGAGGGCAAGGCCAAGGGCTGATAGTTGGCAACACGAGCACACCGCAGATTAAAGAACGATCCGTCAAACTTAATTAGGTTTAAGGTTTGAGACAACCTTGGGTGGGAGAAGACATAACGGTGGCCCAAGGGCTGAAGAAGTGGACATAGGCACCAACATATAATGGGTGGGCTAAAGAAAGTGTGGCTTCCCCAATATTCAACTCCAAGGACTGCAATAACTATAGCTAGTTACGAGTAGAGGTTGGTTCCAGTTATGAAATATCCACACTGTAATTAGAAAAGGACATTGACTACATGTTTTTGGCCGGTGGGCAAAATTCAAGGTCATTGCTTCGATACTCTGAAAGCCTTTCATCGAAACATTAGGTTTTCTTCTAGCTCACACCGTTCAATTTACCTTGGTAGTCTCAAAATCCTTCTACCGCAACAGCTTTTTTCCACGGCCTGCCAAATTATGGAACTCTTCCAATGACATCTGCTTCCCTCCCATATACAACCTGCAAGCCTTCAAAACCAATTTTCGCCACTATGACCTAGCATAATCATATCCATCTTTCATCAACGTAGTTCAATGCGTAGAAGTGGTCAAATATAGCTCTTGCATTGAGCAAAAGGACTGTGAAACGGCCTATTGGGTAGAGTGTTCGCCTTGCATACGGTAGGTCATGAGTTCGATCCCCGGCCGAGTCATACCAAAGACTTTAAATACTGCTTTCTCTTAACTTCAACTTAACTGTTTAAACTATTGAGCAAACGCCTTGCCCTACGAGTAACCCTTTACCCCTGGATGGACCCTGAACTGAAGACCTCGCCCTAGTGCCTTAGCTGTTTCGCGGTCGGGACCTCCCGTACACTCCACACAGTCATGTTTATGTTCTCGGTGTGCTGCGTCTCATTTAGCGAGAAGACAAAAAGGAGTCCTTCCTTTGGGTTTTCCTGAATGCCTCGCCGTGCCTCAAATACTCCCCTCCATCCGTGACGTGTCCAAACATTCCAAGACCAAGTCAACAGCGAGATGAAACGGGCAGAAGGAATTTGGGTCGGGCACAAGAGTTTAGTACATTTCTACCGAAGGGCACGAAGAAGAGTTCATACATCTTTTTTTTATGTTCAAGAGAAATTCAGTGATAAAGTAAAGTGGTCACCTTTTACCTCCCAAACCGAAGTCAGGTACCCATTTTTACACCTGGGTGAAGTGAGGAAAGTCAGTAAAGTGCCTTTCCCTAGGACACAACATCGGCGACAGGACCTCTGGGTTCTGGGCCAAACACTCTGTTACGCCAACACAACGCCTCTTTGGGGTATACTGAATCCGATAACTACCTCTGCCAATTAGTCCCTATTTTGGGCTGTCTGACTATTATGGAATTTCCAATGTTTTGTGTCATGTTTGAGCCTAACTATATGATTATATATAGACTGTTATGTGTTTATGCTGGGGGAAACCGCTTTCATCACACGTTAATCCGCTGCGCACACAACAACCCTAATTAGTAGAGACATGGCCACTGGCAATATATGAATGGTTTATTTCAGAAGGTAAAATAATGCTCAACAGTAGCAGTCAACGGACTGAATTGTTGCTGTAGCATTCACATTAAAATTCATCCACATCATTACACAATTAAATACGAAATCTATGATACAAACACACATTAATTTTTAAAACCATTAATTCTTTAAGACAATATACAAAGATCTTAGAGATAGACATTACATATACGTATTAAGCAAGCGGACAATGAATGGTACGGCACTGTTGCGATATCGGTTTGTATTGCAACGAGGATCGTTAAGTTTATGCGACGATCTAGTTTGGCGCCTACTAATGTGACCTCTGGTGGATGGCAAAAGGTGTTGGAAATGTACAGATTGACTAAGAGTGTTCGCAAAGTTCGTGACCAGTTGAAGACGACGTGTCTGGAGGGAGGGTAGACCCAAGTGAACACAGGCATCAGTGTAAGACGTGTAGTCCGCGCCCATAATGATCCGTACAGCACGGCGTTGGACCTTCTCGATTCTGTTGCTCAGTGTGGTGGTCAATCCTGAGTGCCAGATAGTAGCGGCATACTCAAGAACTGGGCGAACATATGTGACGTAGACTGTGACGAGATCTTCAGTGGGGGTATGGAAGTGTTTCAGTTTACGGAGTAGGAACAGGCGCTGGCTTGATTTGCTGCAGATGGCGTCGACGTGGGAATTCCATCGCAGGTCGTGCTGTAGGAATACTCCCAAGATCTTCATCACTTTCACCTGTTGTAGTTCGATGTTGTTAATTTTCAGGGAAGGTGTTGGGCACGGGACCTTACTGAAGTATATATGAAGAACTTTACATTTGCCAGGATGGAGCTTCATGTGGCTGTCGTATGACCAGTTTTCCAGATCAGTCAGGTCATGTTGTATATTAGAAGGTGCTGAGATAGGGTGTCTGACTTCTAGTAAATTCAAGTCATCTACGAACTTCCATTGCTTCGAGGCAGCATTACGAGCAGCACCATTGATATACGCAATGAAGATTAACGGGCCAAGCAGTGTGCCCTGAGGCAGGCCGCATGTAACAGTGACGTTGTTAGAAAGAACCCCGTGGTACCGGACCAACTGGCGCCTGTTTGTCAGAAAGTTAGTGATCCACCTCGTCAGGGAAGGCCGTAGACCGAGATCAATCAATCGGCAGATGGCGACATTGTGGCAAACGCGATCAAATGCCTTACTGTAGTCAGTGGCAACAAGTGAACACAATGTACCTGGCTTGTCGGTGGCCTTGAAGATCTCGTTTGTCAGGTCGAGTAGACAGTGTGTAGTGGACCGGCCCTTTAGGCAGCCGAACTGCTGGGTGTCAATTTGTGGGAGAATGTCCGACAGGGTCCACTGGGTAACAAAACTTTCGGCAACCTTTCCTAACAGAGACGTCAGAGAGATTGGCCGCAGTTCATTCACCGAGGGGGGCTTGGACTTGGGGATCGGGACCACAATAGCACATTTCCACTCCTCAGGCACTAAGCCATGTTGGAGGGAGGAGTTGAGAATATCCGCTAGGGGGGAGCTCAGTTCGTAGGCAAATAGTTTAATGAGTTTACCCGGTATTCCATCAGGGCCAGCTGCTTTGCGTGTTCTGACTCTCTGAAGTTTCCCGTAGACTTCCCAGGGTTCTACTGACGGTGCTGGACGGGAAGGTAAGTAAGAAGGTAGCAAAGACAAGTCGATGGGTGGGAGAGACTGGATCACGGAAGCAAGTGTTTTATTGATTTCATTTGCTATACCAAGTTTGTTGCTGGGATCAATGCCTTCTATGTGAATATCTGGCTCGGCTCGGGTCATGTTAGCCATAGATTTAATCTCTTTATGCCATTGGGCGGCATCCTCCTTCTTAAGCGATCTAACTTTGGTGTTGAAGTGAGCCTTTTTAGATTCCTTGATCATGCGTTGAATCTTGTTTCTAAGGTACTTCCAAGTGATGTGGTTGCCGGAGAGATGCAGAGATCGGAGGTCTTAACTCTAAATTAGCCCGTTGGGACCGTTTACCATCTGACCTGGTGCTTAAAGAGGATCTTTATGTAGTCTCGTGTGTCTCGTTTTTACTTGAAGTGACCATTGCTTCAATGCGACATAATGATTTTCAATTCAATCTAAACCCCTGGACAAATTTTCTGACATGTTTCAAATGCCGCCCACAGCATCCTTCTCCAGTGAGTATACGAGTAGAAGATCTAAGATTTAAGTAAGAAGATCTAAGTAGTGATCTACAGAAGGATGTCAATTTTGAAGGTGAAACAGGCAGACTCCCGCTGTTCTTTAACTCCATACGACAAACAACAATGTCTAAAGAGGGCTCATATAATACACGTTAGGAATGCAGGGTATGGGAAGAAAACAGGGCGAGCTCACAAGGGCCTGACTCGCTAAGACACACAGACATGATACGTCTTGTACATTCAAGGACATGACGACATTTAAAACGCCATTCATCAAGACGTGAAAATGGTTGTTGACGTAGGTGGCAATTTATATGTCGACTGCGGACGGGGCCTGAATAGCTGGATGCAGGAGTTATTAATCATTATTATTAGCAGAACAAGCTGCATAGCCTTGACAGATTGTTTTGATCAACTCACACCGGGAAGGACCCATACTCTTTTCGATAAGTGTGGTGGGTTCTTTCACGTGCTCGAGGTGTGGCTCTCCTCAAACATGTGACCCCCATTTAACGTCCTATCCTAGGGACGTCCCTAACCAAAGCTAGGTACTCATTTCTACCTGAGTGAAGTGAGGACATTCGTGTAAAGCTTAAGCGCCTTTCCCAATGGCTCAACGTCGGGGCATGTCAGGGGATTCGAACCCAGGACCTCTGAGTTCTGGGGCAGACACCCTGCGATTACGCCACGCCACAAACTGACCTGAGTTTAGGCTCTTTTTTTTTAGCCTGTTGCAGAGGAAGTGGCAGCATGGGCAGGTGTGGCATATCATCGCGACGTTGCATTTTAAGTTGTGTAAGTCTAGGGTAACTCATCCCGCTCTGGTAAACCCCATGTCCTAATGAGGGGTTAAATGAGGCAAACCATGTGTCATGAGTCAGCTATCCTTGACCAAGAAAAATCCGCCAAAACTTTCACCATTCAGAGTGTGAAACAAGAACCTTACATACACACCCTTATCATAAGGATATAGCTTTCTATGGCCAGAGGAAGCTTTCCCAAAGATAAGCTTTCAGACGTTTCAGACGTCATTCCATTTGACGGATGAACCCCTGATTAACGCAGGGTGATTGACAGCTCATTCAGACGATAAGTGGAGAGTACTGACGGTCCACTCAAGTCAGAGCCTTCCTCTACACGGTCTGAAAGGTGTCTCGACCTTTGTGACTTTTAAACGGGCTTTTCAAACACATACTGCATAAGTGTCATAGCTACAGGTACAGAAAAAGTGACGGATTCCTTCCCTAAGAATTCGAATGTTCTTAATAGGATTTAAAGTTTTCGACAGTGTGTCCGACAGTTGAGACGATGTAGCATATATATCTGTGGGTGAAATCTCCACGTGCTTTATACCAGAATCACACTTCCCCCGGAAATATTGAACCGAAATCCCCTTGTTTTACTTTTTCAATTCAAGTTTACATTTTGGCTCGGAAACTGAGATATCGTGTGACTCACCAAAATGCCTCCGCCTTTTTACCTAAGCTGTCTCAATCTCAAACACGTGCTACGGCCGTATCCCTTACTAACGTGATTCAAAACAAACTTTCTTACGAGTCCCAAAAATGTGTACGTTTAGTTAAAATAAATCCATATAATTGACGATAATGATTTATCCGCACTATTAGAGGGAAATGGACGCGGCTGAACATTTTCGACACCCAAGTGCAACATTTCAGCATTGAACATAAACTCCGGAGGTATCGCTATCAGAGATCACATATTACAGCTGTTGTGTCAGTCATACGTTGCAAACACGAAAAAAAGCTCTGTGAAATTTCCACCCCAAACAAAAAATTCATACTCAAAATCGATAGCACAGCCATTGGTCAGCCGGCGTCCATCACTCTTACATACAAAAGCCAAACGGTCAAAGAAAACTGGGAAAAGTCGCTTCATCTCCTGTATAAGTGTTGATGAATTCGCCCTGTTTTAGTTGCCTTTTACGTACATGACGACTTCTTGACACTGCCCAGGCCTACCGGAAACCTTGCTGATATCTTACTTTTAGGATGTCGACTGCGCTGAGCGCTAATTGCATCGATTTGTATATAATGAGACTGTTTTGCAAACATAGAACGCTTCCAAAACGACAACGCGTTTCAATGGCAAGTTTTAGCGAGCGGGAAGAAAATATGCCACCAATGAAAGTGTTTAAACTTTCTAGATGTGTCGCACTATAGCTCGCCCTAGACGACATGTGGTCCAATTGTTTGATTTTTCGCCTCCATGAAAAAAGGTATAGTTTTTGGCGTGTCTGTCTTTCTGTGCGTCTGTGTGTATTTCCGGATATTTGTGGTCAGCATCACTTCTGGATGCATTATGATGATATTTGGTGTTAGGAAGACAAAGGTAAGGTCGATTTTGGGCCCCCTTGTGTGTGACCTTGTTCTTTGAACAACATGAAGGAAATGTTGTCATAGTTTTTTTTCCAGGAAGCTGTACAAATATGCTAGTCCTGTCTGCTGTTGTTCAATTACACTTAAGAGGTTTTAGATACTTAACTTAAGCCATCAATGTGTCAACGTGTCAATGTCATCTCAAAATGTGACGATCACCCTGGCAGACGGCTTTTTGTCAAAACCAGTCGTTCTGACTAAGACCAAAACCATTTTTCTCGCCACTGACCAAAATCAGAGAGGTCAATCTCAGAACGCATGTAACAAGCTGACGGTTCGGTAATCATATTATGGTGGTAGTATAGTTCTTGGGCTGACAAAGAAGTGACAGAAGCTTGAGCCTTCTAGAAGCTTTTCATGTTTAACCGCTACGCAAACTGGGTATCCGAATAAGAATCTACCTTCATCACACGACACTCGGCGAGAGCTTACTTTTTTAATACCTACAATTTCCCTGCGACTATCGTGCGATTAACCCATGTACTCTACCTTGGCCCAATCGTAAGATGACCTACGAAGTTTGTGACCCGGGCTTTACCTAAAATCCTATTCGTCAATATCTTGTGCATTCATGTGTGTTGTATTTCATCTAATACTTTTTAAAAATCACATGAGCCTCTCTAAAGTGATGGACAGCAAACTACAGAACGAAGGACTTTTCAAAATAAACAAAGTATCGTCAACCTTCAATACGAAAGGTACAAAACCCCAAAGTTCCGATGCAGTACAAAGTGAAGCAGGTAGGGGGCCCCAAATTGACATTTATTTTCCCAAATCCTATCCAGGGTACTCACATACCAAATATCATTACACTCCACCCATAGCTGCTTGGTCTATGCTGAACAAAGTAGGTTAAAACCACAGACAGGTTCCCAAACAGTACCAAAACAATACCTCCTTCACAGAGGTAACAAAATTATCTCTCGTGAGAAAGTCAACTGGACTTTGTGATCTTGTAGACCTCAATGTAGCCGCTTGCAGGTCCTAGACTCAGACACAGACACGACATTGAGTGGTTTCCCCTATTTCCGTGATTCCACGTGTAAACACGGAACGGTTTAAAGCTAAACAGATCACCGGAAACAGCCAATCGGCTTGACCCTACGGGGTGGTCCCGTTAGGCGGCAGGTAGCGGGAGGATCTGGCCGCCGTAAGGCCATGTTGGTTCGATTATATGGATGATATTCCCGAGCGCATCAATTTTCGTTCGTTTCGAAAAAAAAAAATCGACCATACTGGAAATCATACAAAGAAGCTGCAAAATGAGCAGATAAATGTCGTAAATAAAAAAAGTAATACAGTATCTGAAAACGGAAACTTATGCCGTAGAATGCCAAAGTCAATTCTAAAGTCAAAGAAGAACATGTGAAAAAAAATATAAAGAATATATTGTGTGTCTAGTCATTTCTTGAACCTTCTTGACCATAATGAAGGCATCTTTGCTTTTTGGCCAAACTTTTTTTCGCGCGCTCGCATCAGTTTTGGGGTTCCCGAATGATGTCATCCATATAATCAAATCAACATGGCCTAATTGATGGACGGTCTGGTTCATGTTACACGGAGCACGGCGGAAGGGAAGATTGGATGATGACCTGGTCGCGTGGCTAATTACTGAAGTCATCAATAACGCTCGTTGAAGAGACAAGGGGAATGACTCGATCGTGGACAGCTTAGTTTTAAAGGTTCTTGACGCGAGTCAGGAAGATGGTGATTATTTCCTCCATGAAAAATTGAGGTATAGTTTATGTCCTGTCTGTGTGCTTGCGGATTTGTGCTAGTTGTAGTCAGATTGTTATGATGTTTGGCATGTGAGTAGGTCTTGGGAAGACGAAGGTCCACGCCAAGTTGGGCCCCCTGGTGTGTGACCTTGGTACTACAGCAAAACATCCGGCTTGTGTATCCTTTTTCCTGGATATGCTGTGGTCTTGATTTTTGTGGCAGATGGCTTTTGATGTAAGGAAGACGTTTTGTAGGTTTGGGCCCTTGCTTTGCTTTGATAAAGAAAGATGCAATTTCTTTCTGACCTCTTTAAGAGTTGAGCTTGCTTACTTGACGTAAGTCGGTTAGACAGGCTCAAAAGCCACCGTTACACCTTCACAATGGAGGTATTTTCTGTGACATAAGGTTTGGTATCTGATATTTAAAAGAATACCTAAGCGTGTACGGTGGTTTGGGCACCTGCGTCCACACGTTATTGGCGACGGCTCAGGGGAGGGGCCTTATGACTTACTTGTACGAGCTGCAGAGCTTCATCCCATCACAGCGGGTCATGTACGGCGTGTACTGCGGCTGCGCGAAGGAGTCCACGCACAGTTTGGGGATGTTGACTTGCGTCTGGTCCTGGCAGACATGTTTTCTGAAGAAGAAAAAAGACACAACATAATGAGTATTGTGTATTGTACATTAGATTTCCATAGTACTCATTTAGGTATCTATGTAACCAACAAGGTATCAAAATAAGACACGAGCTGTAAGGTGTGGTTTACCGAGAATAAGAGCTATTTACCATTCAAAAATCACTGCAGTACCGTAGAAAGCCGCCAGGTGACCCATTATTGAACTTGCCATTCTGATAAGGATCCATCCACAGTTTTTCGAGTTATGCTGGTAGCACGCACACACTTTTATGGCGCATTTGGTACTCTAGTAAGTTAATTAAAACGTTGCGTCGTTTTCTGTCAAAACTGCCATTTATCACACAGACCTCTGCGATAAGTTCCCAAGACTTAGCCATAGTCTATTAGCGTTCTAGCGGACATTGCTGTTCCAAAAATTTGACCACACACGATTCTGTTGGGCAATTCCACCAAACTGTTTCTGTAAGGCGTGAAATTGAGCATGGTGTTGACGTTATACAGAATTCCTGAGGTAAGAAAAGTTGGCATGTCATCGGCATGAAAACGGGTTTACTGCTAATTGGCGGAACCGTGTTTTGGCTACAGGGCCTTGTACTTCTTGTAATTGTGGTGTCCAATACATGTCAACTAGCCTGTTCAAATGTGTCGGTAGTGTGTGGATGGACGGATTTGCGCCGGAGGTATTAGAGTTATTACTGCTTGTAAGGAGGATGTTTTCAACTAGAAGAAGTTTTCAGTTCTTCGAACGGACCCGAAGCACGAATCCAATCCCATTTCAATCTAATCTTTGAAAGCTCCCAGCCTACTATAGATTAAGAAAAATTTAGGACAATCAAAGTCGGGAAATTCATTTTCTGCTTGGAGCGAACTGGATATAGAATAGAATGGGGGCCAGGTCACTCCCAACCCAGCGCCGATCTTGGTTGGAGAGCCGTGGTCGGGAGCAAAGTCATGCGGAGGTCCAGAATTCAGCCTAGTGGGAGGTGGACACTGCAACACTCTCGATGTATATAGCTTTATCTCTAGACGCGTTTCTATCCTATCTGGTGCGCGTGACAGGACCACCGACACTGCAGGCACCTGGACCACTGGCACGCGAAATAGAAGAACTTTTGTACACAAAGGTGACAGTGAAAAATGACTTAAGGAAGAGCTCCTTGATTTCCTAGCTTTTCTTCAACACTGGACGTGGTTAAATCGGCTGATTTCACTTTCTTCCTAAGTGCCCGTATTTCCGTGTCGTTTCTTGTTTTGTTGGAAAGATCTTGCATTATGTTGTAGATAGAATATGACCACAATGATCACATCGTACTACACAATGTACTAGCATGTGACAACGAATTTTGATTGGCACACAATGCCTTAATCAAACAAATACGCGAAACACGAAAACACATCGACTCGTCCAAGTCACAAACGGTATGTTGAAGTTGAAGGTTACTGCAGGACTTCAATAAAATTTAACTACTTTACACAGACTTTGACATAAAAGTCCCAATCATGATCTCTGTTTTGCAAGCTATAAAGATCATTTTATAGACCACATATTCTCGTTTTCTATTCGTTTATGTGTTATAGAGAACTTAGATTTTCCAAATTCCTGAGACATAACCACAGGTTGGCAAGATGTCCGTACTTTTTACTGACAACGGTAGGTGGCAACATTTCTTAGTGGACGTCTTGAGTTGAGGTCAGGATCAGATCCGAGCAGTATACACTACAATAAACGTTAAGACCTTTTAGCTAATGGGTTCGCTCCATAAACCGACTGTAGCGTTTCCTCCGACAAATAAATTTTCTTCGTGCCTGTTGGACAGGTTCACACATAACTTCGTCCATTAAACTCAGGAATCTAATTCTAGAGTAGTGAAAATGCAGTTATCTCTCCCCCTTCCGATACACGCAAACAAATGACCGTCAAAGAAATACAACGTTGACTCTTATTGGCCCATTCTTTTGGCAGTAAGGCCACGTTCGATTCGATAATATGGAAGACACCGACGAGCGCATCAATTTTCATTCGTTTCCACAAAAAAAGGGTTTTCGAGCTTACTCTAAACCGTACAAAGCAGCTGCAAAATGAGTAAATATATGCCGAAAATTGCAGGAAAAATATCGGTAGACGGATACTAATGTCGTGCAATGCTAAACTAAATTCCAAAGTCAGAGAAGCAAGATGTGAAATAACAAAACTGAAGAATCTATTCTTCGGTATACCATACTCTGTGTGTTTAGTCAATAGTTCAACTTTCCAGACCACTTAGATTTCATAATGAAGGCAACTTGTTTTTGGTCCATCTTTTATTTTTTCGAACGCTCGCATCACTTTTGAGGTGCTGAGAGGATGTCATCCATAGAATCAAATCACTATGGCCTACAAATCCTTCTATCTCTAGTGAAGAGGAGACTGCCATCTGTACATGTTTTCCATCACTCTGAAATTTCGTGATATTCCGTCAGAAATTCGTAGCGCTGTTTCGCGGTGCGGTGCCACATGCCGTGCATGCTCCTTTTCGTTAGAAACAAGTCGTTTATCTCACACACTGCTGGCGGGCACGGGATCATCTGTGTTTAAAGTAGGGCGTGTGATCATGACTACCGTACGGATGTCGCCTTTGCTAAATTCCGCATAATTTCGTAAATGTTCCTTTTGAAACGTTCATCGCCTTTTTACTGTATTAGCAAGCTCTGCCCATACCGTGATGTTTTGTGGTGTAGTAATTAGGGATGAGGGTTTAGGCTTTTTAACTCGAGGTGTTACAATTGGCATTTTTTTTCGACATTTTTTTACCATTTATCACGATACTGTCGCATACTTGCAGTTGAATTGTTGCTTTATATACGTTTTTGCTTCTTGTCAGTCACCCAGAAAATTATGAAGCGTTCGGATACGTTATCGAGCGGTCAACGATATGGCGATACAGTCTACGAGACGGACGCGCGCGCCGCCTTCATGATATAGGTCAATGTCCTGGTTTGACCTCTTCGTTGTAGAAATTTGACCTCTTCGATTTCTTAACCAGATTCTGAGACCTCTGTTATGCTTAGGTCCCAATTGAGCCGGTGCCCGTCGGTAGTGTAGTCCCGGCCGAGGCCCGAAGCCACAGATTTGTCTCGGTGGACTGCCGGGTAAGGGGCGTCTATTTGTTGCCGGGTCCCGCGTTGATTTTAAGGCCGGGTTAAAATGATTCGGGGTCCCGGCCGGGCCCAAAAATAGCCCAGAGGCCGTAGGGTGTCCCACAGGACCACGTAGGGGTCACGCACCAAAGTCCCCCCCCCCAAAAGCCCGTGAATTACGGCCGGGCCCCTATTTTGTTTGGGACCTAAGCATAAGGTGCCAAAATACTGAATTGGATACAAGAGAGATTAGACGTAAATCTTTACCAAACAAAGTACATCAATGTTTATATCGGTATCCTTTGATCTATCAGTGCGATTGTGTAGGACATACAGGTCACTTATCTTCTAAAACCTCTCGGCAATATTGCTGCAAACTTTCGGGCAGTAGAGCTATAGTGACCACCTGTTTCGTCGCCTATCCCCATGACGGGGAGAGCTTGGCTTCGTAAGAACACTACTACTCTAACTGTTCCGTTGTCACGTTTTCTATACTATGAATTGGCTCACAAGAATATCTAGACGGGAAGGGCACAGTGGGTATTGTCTGTTCTATCTCTTGCGTATTTCTGATATATCGAGACATAGACAATCGAAATATGAAAAATGAATTCGTTATAACCAATTTAATACAAATGCGCGATCTACAACCAACCAGATTTGAAACTTTTAAAGTTTCGCATAATTGCTTGTTGGCGATGATTTATGATGTAATATATCATGATGTTCACGGGAAGAGACAGATTTCTAAAAACACCGAAGGTAGTAATGATATTATGATTTATTGCCTATTAAATTTTTTTTTCTACCCTTGAGTAGTTTCACTGACAGGTGCAGCCCTTAAGAAACGAAGCAAGAAAAACACGGACGTTGAATATTTGAGGTTATCTCACCAACAAACTGACACAGGTAGAAAAGTTTACCGCCAGCCTTTCTAAAGTAAACATGCTACACCAGTTTCTTACACCGTTACACCACGGATAGGCCTCTGCAAATCCTCGCCAGTGAGTTTATAAAACGTGCCCCGAATTTCTAATCGATACCTGCGGCCTTGTCTCCAAAGAAACACGAACAAGCCGCTCGACCCAAAAACGGGACTCTATTTGCGCAGGACTTAGCAAAAGCGAAAGAGCATTTGATGAGTGTTTAAAAAAGCTTAACCCTGCTTTATGGCGTGAAACCTCTAAACACGCGCCTCATGCCAAGGAGAAACCGTAAACGCTGGTCGTCTGAGTACACTCATTAAACCACATCTAAAGGACCAGTGTTGCTTTAACTACTCACTACACTACCACAGTTGACAGAAGAGACGAGGAACTGTTAACTTTGTAATTTCTAGAATCGCGCCAAACACAACCTTCCACAACAAAGCAGAGAAGTTTACATAATTAAGTAAGGCCGGAAAAAGACTGGCTTAAGTAGTTTTGATTGCCGTGGATTGGGCGTAAGTCGGGCATGATAGGCCCTTGTGTTACTTGTACTTAGTCACGGCACATCCTTACAAAGACCACTTCTAAAGTGACAAGCCAACCCTGGCTGTTATGTACGGCAGTTAAAGACACAGATAAGAAAATGCATCTTTTAATCACGCTCGTGAAGAAGGAGATAAGAGGAGCATGTTGAAGCCATCTATGACAGAACGTAAGTTGCATTGGATGGACAGCAAGAACAAGTTGTGGAAGGCAGCTAGGTATTTTATTGGTCGACTAGAATCACGCGAGTGGACCACCAGTGTATTTCGTTTGCTGCCATGTTTTGCAAACGTTCTCTAATAGGAGTATTGTAGGTTTACATGTTGCACGGCACATACGAGGTGAAGCCAAAAAGTAATGCAATTAGTTTTATAACAAGCTCAATTTTTCATCGAATGAGTTGAGATTTGGCACAAAGATAAATGTACATTCCTTCTTGAGACTAAAATATCTAAATGTGATGTTTAGTAACTGAGTTGATTTTAAGATAACCACACTCTTCGCGCTTCACCTTTGTGCAAAATTTCAACTCATTCGATGAAAGAAAACCACTTGCATTTCTTTTTGACTCCCCCTCGTAAGACAACCATCGCCATGTTCCAATGCAGTGGAGGCTGCGGTACGTAATAAACCCTGCATACAACCAGCTCATGTTTGATTGCATTATTGTCCTTGTAAATCATTATCACTGAATCTAGTTATAGACTGCAAGACATTTTCTAAAAGAAGAGACTCTCAGCTTTTTATTGATGTATAGCATTCTAGGGTTACTTGGAAGAGAAGTTACTATATCAGAGTAGAATGAATACAGTACCTATCTTTCAAAAGGGGTACTAAAATGCCCAGCACAGGGAGAATGCATGGAGAAAAACAGCCAGCAGGACAAGGGTTAAAATAGTTTTAAATACAGCCTACATTGTGATTCACTCTCTCAGATGAGAAATTAATTATAGTCTCAATACGTTTATAGATTTTGATTCGATTATGTTTTTCAACATTTTATTTCCCCATCGACCGTTTCTGACCTAGCTTAACGTCTACTGATGGATAACATCATCAACACCAGGCCTACTCTCTACCAGCAGGGTTGAACTATGACCCTTTTATCCCTACACGTAAACACAAGACGAGGTTGGATAGTCCTTTAGCTTTGGTACAAATGTACGTGTAATTTTGCGCATATCTTGTGCAAGGGAAGTCTAGTATAACTTGGTATAACCGACGCTAAATACTCATTTTGTGAGTCTAGTGAGGAAACAGGTTTTAAGTAGGGCAAAATAGTAGGGTTTTCTAGGGATTTGAACCCAGAACCTCAGTTGAATTCGAAGTCAACGACCTTACCACAAGACCAAACTGTTTAGTAAAAGAAAATCTTACTATTGCATCATCTCACTCACCAAAGTGCTGTCAGGATAAATGGACGACTTGCTAAACAGGCGGATAAGATATCATAGAAAACCTGACACAGTTCCATGGAATGGTTCACGTAGGTTCAGCCAAATTCCTACATACTAAAAAGAAAAATCAATTCTTTAGAGATTTCAAAATGGCTTTTGAATAAATGGAAGATATTTTGGAGACGTACTGCCTTCTTAATTTGATATGCGGCGCGCATATCCTTTTGGTTCTGGTTTCTCAGTCAGTACTGCACTGTAGCAGCTGTATCGGCAACAACTGGCAAACGGGCCGATATTTCTCTGGTACGTCTTGGTACACCATTGCAGGGGGTCTGTATCAGAGATGTCTTAGTCACTATTCTTGGACGGAAAGTATTTCACATGATATGAAAACAAGCTACGAATGAACGCCAAATTACATCGACATCAAAAGACATCGTTCGAAATGATGATAATGACCATGAAAGACGCCAAGAGTCTCAGTGTGTGAGGGCAGTGGACTTTGCCCTCAGCACAGTCGCTATTACCCAGCGATTTCGTGTATGTAGTCTCTTTGCACTCAAACGTTAAAGCGCAAAAACAGAAACCAGAAGCGAACCCTGACAGTGAAAAACGAACAGACCATCTGGATTTTACACACAAAATAAACCCGAAAAAACTTTCGCGACCTCTTCCGAGACCTTGGCACAATAAATCGCCTTCCAAAACAATGGCGGATGTCTGAAATCTGGGACTTGTTTGTGTAAGAACGATAAGGCTCCAGGACACAGGGATTGGGGAGGTGTGAAGCGGCATTGCGCACATGACCCTCCGTGTTTGTAAATTATCAGTTGGACCGTGTTACAGACATGTTCTCGTGTTACACCGTGTTTTGGTGGCACATATTGGGTCTTGACAGCTGTCTGCTAAATCCTTACAAACAGTAAGAAAGGGTAAACATGGAGTATTGCTTTTTCACGTAACAAAATAGCACTATCGTCGACAGACGACAGTTCTTCTTGAATGTTAAACAACCGTTGAGCTGATCGGGAAAATGTCTTAAATGTTACACATGCTGAGGGAAAATGTGTTAGAATATTCTTTCAATGACATTAATTTCTGTCAAGTTACAAAATCACATAACTGTCGACATTGTGTTCTTGAATCTTGCACAAACTTTGAGCTGACCAGGAAAATTTAATGCTCAACATGCTAAAGGAAAAATGTTTAAAATGTTGTTTCAAAGACAGAAATTCATTCTCGACTCTATCTGAAACACATTCTTCGTGTTGTATTGCTTTTTTCAACGTTACGAAATGTCACCATTGTCGACATTGAGTTCTTATATGTTTCTCAATCTTTGAGCTGATCAGACAACAAGTCTTAATGTTAAACATGCTGGGGGAAAAGTGTTGGAAATATTCTCTCAATGACTGTAATTTCTTCTTGACACTATCTGAAAACACATTCTTCTCATCTGCAAGTATTGATCTTTCACGTTACAAAATACCACCTCTGTCAACACTAAGTTCAACAATTATTTGAGCGACTTGTCCGAAAAATGTCATTTGTTTAGAAACGTCCTGACAGAAAAAGAGAGTGGAATGATGTTCATTGAAATGTATTTAATCTCGAGACTGTAAAATCACAGTGCCAACTTTTCTAATCTTTCGTAACCAAGTGCTGAATCACCCTCGAAATAAGGTTTAGTTCATCATCCACCCCCCCCGCCCCCCAATGTCTGCGTACAGATAACGCATCGGTAGCTACACCGAAAAAAGGTTTCAGGAACACCACAACCACTTAAACGTTGTAGACTTTGCAATGAAAGTCTGTCAAACAGAGAAGTACTGAGGTAGGGTAGACAGCGTCCTGTTCTTTACACGACATATGGCGCACACAGTGGTTAAATATACCAACAAGCAGGCATGTAGACATTTTCAGGTGGCGTACAAAGATGATCATTAACTTACATCAAGGAGGCTCCGGAGGTGACTGAACAGAGAAGAAAGTGGCTGCATAGAAGGTGGGAAACTATACTCCCCGGCTGGCTAACTCCTCTGGCTTGTTATCTGTCTATTTTGCAAAGTTCCACTCTTTCCAGTCAACTCTTGAATCTAGCAGAGGCTACTTACAGTTTCTATTCTGTCGCACGACCCTTCAATTCTTCCTGACCAACAACATTTCATCGCGACGAAAGATGCATTTTCTATTATTACCGGGTTGACGAAGAGACAGAGAATTCGTCTCGAAAGCTCCCCAGAGCAATCTTTTTTATGTTGTGTGTAATGCTTAAATGTTTGTCAAAAGATGCATTTGATCGACTCCAAGTAAGGAGAATTAGAGTGAGGAGAATTGGAGATAGCGATATCATAGCTATAGCATATCGTTGGCGGTGTCCACTGCAATATATCTACGGAGTAACTGGTGTATATCATGCGTATAATGCTATCAACAAAACCTTTAGAATTCTTCTTGGTTCTCCCGTCCTTTAGAATTATTGAGGAAAAATCGGAGTTTTTTTTACATTTGCGCGACGGGGGACGATACCGACTTCCAACAACCTTTGACCCAGTGCTGACGTCACGCCTGCGTAAAGAAGCACGTGTCTACAGCGCTTGGGTCAGATAGCCGAAGACGACCGAGTGATTCGGTCGAAAGTCCGCCAAGTCAATTCTTTGAGTTGGAGAACAGTTGATTACATTTGCGGGGTCCAATACCTTTTCTTTAAAGGGACAAGAAACTTGTTTGTCGGTGGTACACGCCCATATCCTTCTCCATATATTCCCGAGGATAATTGTTTGTTTTGCCGACACCCGATCTCTTGCCGTTAATCGGTAGTCATATTTACTCAAACTCCACCGGAACATCCCTTCCATTAGAGGTGTAACAGGCCAAATCGGAGCAGATGGTGTAAAGAAATATTAGCAATCCGTTAATCGCATTTCCACAGGATGTTTGATGTTTAATGACAGTCTATGTTTTCATGTTACACCTCCACCACAGAGTACACATTTTAATCGTATACCTTAATACGATGCTGTTTCATAACGTTTCATTGAATGGAAATAACATACATTTTGATAAGAAACAGAACAGACCCAGATGGTGGGAAGAAGTCATGGCCTTATGCGTCAGAAGGGACGAAGAGGATAAGTAAGTAAGTAAGCATGATAAGAAAAGAGTACACATTTTAATCGTATACCTTAATACGATGCTATTTCATAACGTGTCATTGAATGCCTACTTGGATTTTCACACGATCCACGATTTGTTGAAAATGTAGGAAAAACGACGCTACGAATAACTAGTGTTTATGAAGAAACATATTTGTTAGCAGACATTCGTAATTGAGATAATACTAAACCAGGCTAGCCAAAGGAGCAATGTAACCACATTTTAGATTTTGATCACGTCGTACTATTTATTTACAACTATGCCTTCTATACACATTGGGAGTTGAAGGAATATTACACCGTAAGCGCTCCCCATTAAAAATCACTGACATGTAGACAGCTATGAGACTTAAGTCTAGAAACAATTTACAGGACGTCCTAAAAGAAACCATTACTTTTCACTGCGGTCTTAATTGACATTCTGCTGCGCTCATGGCACATCAAGTAAGTGCAAAGTAAACGTCACAAACGGTGAGGCAAGTCCACATAGCGGCGCACTGTTTTTACACGTTAATGCGAGCTTGTTTGGCTAGGGGGCCGTGGACTCCTCGAATTTAGTCAAAGATCGCAGACATACGTTGGGAATGTTTTGTCTTTAACTGGTTCAGTTTTCGATAGCCGTGTTAAAACAGGAGGTATGTCTGTATGGGAAATCCCCTCTTCCTTTCCGTTCGTATAAGGTCAGAGTGAAGGGTCCAAAATGGTTTTGAGAAAAGCAACATGTTTACTTTGTCTTTTCGTCTATCAAGAGAACGCCTACTGAATCCATACCTTCACTGACAATGATACTTTGCCATCAATCTATTGATCATGTTGATGAGAAATATGTTTTCCCCCATTTTACGCGACAAAGCTATTGTTTCTACACCTTATATCTATCGGTGAATGTGTTCGGTGGGAAGTTGTGTCAGCTTGTTTGTAGGTTTGCTCTATTTTTAGCGATCTTGGTGTACAAGCAGTCAAGTACATGTACGTACAGTAATGGTCTTGTAAAAAAAGGATGCCAAAGTGATGCCTCCTACCAAGCTTTGTCGCATCTAAGTTGAGACACAGTCACGTGCGTCCTACGACAACTTTACGACAGCAAATTGAAGATATTATTGGGACAGTTCTCAGCTGGCTTGGTATCCGGCCAATTCGAGCCTCGAATCTCTTTCCTGAGGCCCTCATTGAATTAAACGGCGCTGCGATCTCCATGCGAGCAAAACTGGATTTACATAACGTTTGACTAATTGTAATATAATGCACAATTTTAAAGTATGACTGAAAAGACAACAAAACACACAACGAGTAAAACTATTCGGGCTTTTTTATCTACGAAATTCGTTGAGCGCTCTGTCAGATTTTAGGTCGCAAGGCGGTCGCAGCGAGGTCGCCGCCTTAGTGGAATGGGAGGAGCGAGTCGTAGCTAGAATAGGATGGATACCAGGTTAGGACAGTCATGGATGCGTCATACACTTACAGAAGTCTGCTGTCTTGCAAAGGAAGCGGGCGCCGCATATCATTGTCAAATATTAGTTCTGGCATCCACCAGGCCTTCCTACGGGGGTACGGATCGTAGAACTCGGCAAAAAAGGACTACTTGGGCAGGAGAATCAGTCCGCAGGAAGGTTAACATTTCCACCTGCGCCTGGCCAATGAAACCCTATGGTGGCCAAACTCCCAATGCCAAAGTATTCTCCCTACAGCTAGCGTAGTTAGTCTAGTAGAGACTATGTCGGTTCTATAATAGTTTGGCTTCACATCGTACAACAGAAGAACCGTACGACATGTGTGACTATGCCTTCACTAGCTGGTGTCTCATCTTACAATAGAATGTGGCCCCGTCTGCTTCTCCAGCTTTCCTGCTGTCTTTCAGTGTTGGTTATACTTGTCGCTTTAGATAGGTGCTAAGCAGGGTCGTTTGGCACACGTCTGAACCGGCCCCCGTAGACATTTTCGGAATGTGGCCCGGGTTGTATATTCCCTGTGAGGTACTCAACGTGGCTTTCTAAATCGTTTGATCTAAAAAGTACGTCTAGCTCAAGGATAGAGAGAAGAAATCAATTAAATGAGTCTTTTCGTCAATTTACGATATTCGATCCTACTTTCTTTCAGGCGCTTGTGTGTTCGTCTGTCAACACGTGTTGCTTGTTCTATTTGTTTGGACATTAACGCATTACAAAGACACTCGTGTCATTTCAGGAATCTACTCTAATTTCAGACAAACGTTCGGCTTTATTCGTACAAAATTCAAGGTGGTCGTTTTTAAGGTCCCAAACTACCGTACGTTACTTCGTGTTATGTTACAAGTGCACAGAAAACAATATTGAAGTCGGTAGGCACTTTAATAGCTTCTATACCCTTATCTTTCCGGCTTTCGAATCAGACAGGTCGTTCAAATAATGGTTCCCACTTAAAGCGGAGGCCTTTAACGCTCTCTGTGTATTGTAACGTCAGCATGCATGAAGCGCTGACTTGGTTTGGTCGAAGCTTGTTGAGGTCATAAGTATGGTATTGGTTCTGTGGATCAAGACTTTTTGGTGCGTGTCGCTACGGTTAGGGACCACGTATCCCCACTGACCTAAACTAGTGCACAGGCCTAGCTACCGAGGAGAATTCAAGATAAGAAAGTACCAGTAGCGTTTGCAAAGATGTCTTAAAACATCGCTAGGTAGGGCCGAAAGTCGCGAAGCTCATCGTAAGATTTTTGTGGGCGTTGTTAACGATAGTAGAACGGAGTTAGCACGTGTTACCAGATACGATTTTTCCAACGTGAGTTGAGGAAAAATGTGCAGCTAGCCGTTACAAGTTTACCGGCGTGGTGCCCCTTGAATAGACTATCATTGTGAGAAAGTATTTCGGCGTGTTTTCACAACAGTTAAGCCGCAGTTAAAGAAGCAAATGATCCACACAAAAACGTCGTCTGAATAAACCGTGCGAACAAAGGCACTCTTAAGGGCTACTTTCAACCGCAGCCTTAAAATATATACATCACACTCTCACTTACATGCTGCCGCGTTGTTGTGATAAGAATGTTTGTACACAAGTGTTCGCTAACTCACCCGCCTGGCCGAAGAAACTGGGCTTCGCTTGACCACAGACAGAGACACACGGAAAATATCGTCCAGGAAAACGCCGTGCTCCAACTGGCCACTGTAGTAGATGCCATCTTATACTGTAGTACCTTAGTTCAAGGTCAGCCACTGAGTGAACTGTGTTTTAAGACTGTCCCGCTGAACGTGTCTTAAGCATAAAGAGGTATGTCCGTCCTTGTTGTAGGGTCAGCGCATCTGGTGGTGGTAGAACGTCCTTTGTGTAAACGTGAACTGATCGATGCGTATATGAGTGTTCCTGTCGTACTGGGTTCCGGTCAGTCGCATCGGAAACGTTCGGCGGGTTGAAGTGACTGTCTCCCCCGGGCACCAGTCCGGACCGTCACGGCGCAAGATCCTGCCTCGCTACCGTCCCGTTCTGCTGGAGCTTCTAGCCCTTATACACCCTCAGCACAAGGGCATTGCCGCAACTTCCGTGAAACAAACCACGAGGCGATTCAGGTCGCTTATCGCACGATGGAAGGCGTTCCCTGTACCAACTCTCCCCGTGGCCTCTGCGCCCTCCTTCTAGAAACACCGGCGGGTCAGAATTAATTCGCTCCCACACCAACCCACGTCTTAAGTATACACAAGCAGGTTGCTTCCCGCCCTAAGGGCTGCCAAGGACGAGGATAGACAACGCATGGTTGGAGAGCTGCTAGTGAGTAATGTTTGTTTTCAGCTGCCAGCGGTGGTAGTGCGATAGCACAGCAGTCACCAGGTCTGCGAAACAACCCGCCGCTGTCATTGGCCAGCTTCCGCGGTTGTCATGGCAACGTACAACGACACGTAGATTTTGAAACACATCTTCCGTGACCACGTGACGCTGACAGATGCCTTCGCTCGCCGAATTTTTTTCTGCTCTTTTTTTTTTTTGGGTTGGGAAGCAAGAGTTGAATTCCTCCCGCATGTCGACCCCGGTGGACTAATGCAGGGGCACGACACCGATCGGAGCCCGACCGTTCTTGCAGGGATCAGAACAACTCTGCTCACTTCCAAATGTTCTCCCCCCTCAAGTGTTCTCAGCTGCGTTTCATGGACCGCTTTCGTGAAGCTATGTTGAGCTCTTGACACTTAATATTACTGTATTCATGTACTCTCACCTCTCAAATAAACGTACCGGTACGTTTATTATTTTTCGCCAATAGTTCCACCCTGTACTTTCTTATTCTAGACGGTACGTTTATTATTTTTTGAAAAATTGAGGCTTTGCAAACCAGGAATCCCTCTAAAATCGTAAGTTAAGGTTTTTCTGCCCATATTTCCCCGGTATTTTTGCTCGTAATTCGCTATTTTTCGGCCTACCGGCGTTGATTTTCTCGCCGCTTTGACGGCCTTGTGAAAAGTATCCTGGCGGCACTCGTAACATATCGGTCGATATCGCTATGACGCTACAAAGTAAACCGGAAAATAATACGCGACATTGACATTTTAAAATACAATTTTCATATAAATAACTTTGATAGTCTCTGTTTACATCGTTAACCAAAGCACGCTGATCAAAAAACGTGTGGAGTAGGGTGCTCGCCTACACAGGGAATAATAATTTCCTGACCACTATATCCGTAGTATCGGCAGCGCGGCGGAAGAATTATTTGTTCGCAGAAGACATGTAACACGTTAAAACAACAATCATAACTTAACTTCCCTTGTGATATGTGTTTTGAGGCCACAAAATCTCTAAAACGGCAGAAATATGTCCGATATGATTCGGTAAACAACAGCGCGAAATCGCGAAACATGGCCGCCACTCTCAGGCATGGCGACAGTAAAACTAGCAGCATATTGCGTAGTGCGGATACCGATCTTTAAAATGATACCGTAAACGCATGGAAATATTATATTTTTTGGGCAACGATAGACACACAGCGCCATATTTATTTTCAGAGGGTTCATTTTTTTAAATAATCGTAAGATTTTCCCAATTTTGGCGGTTCATCGCGGGTTTCTAGTGTCAACACGTAATGGGTAACTTCTTAGTATGTGCGGTCTGTGACGTTGAGCTACTTTTACAGTCGATCTCTGTTCAATATTGTGGGATTTACCGCGGGAACTCGAAATCCGAGCGTCTCACTTTGTTTTCGACGCTATGGAGCAAAAGTTTATAGACATATTTCTTCTGTGGAAGGACTGTGTTCATATTTGTGTTTTTTTGTGGTTGATGTCTTTAGAAAATATGATCAGGTACATTTAACTTTTAAAAGTACTCTGATGATTTTTGTTATATGTCACTGATTGTCAGTCATAATAAAATGATATAACAATTTTCTTTGATCACTTGCTTCAAGTTCCAAGTAGAAAAAGCATGTATCATGTACATTTTCACTTGTTGAATTTGAAAGCACCGTGGCCCCCGGTTAGGGGTCATAGCGGGGAACCTATGCCCAATTTTTCAATATTACTATTATATTTTACGAAGAGGCGAGGAAGATCATCATGATTTGAACAAGCTATGGACAGTTATTCTGTTCAATATCTATATACTTAATAGGTATGGCATAATTGACTAAATATAAGTTACCTACCTGCTTATTATCTTATTTCCCTCTGACAGTGACAGTTGGACATGTATGGACACAGTTTACCTAGCCTCGACTGTCGATTTTTGAAATTTTCCGGGGGGTACTCTTATTCCAGGGGGTACTTATATTACATTTTGAAAATTTGTCCGGGGGGTACTTCTATTCCAGGGGGTACTTCTATTTGAGAGGTGAGAGTATATGAACTCATTTCAACAGCGACCTACATATCTTTATAAAAAACTCTTTTTTTTCAATGATTAATCGTAAATATACCTCCTTGATATATACGTGATGTGTCGCTTGCTGTGAATGAAATATATGGGCTATGCAATCGTTTCTATATAACCATGTATGGAAGCATTACATATCCAGTTCTGTATGTTGGAATCCACAAATAGATTCTTGAGCTCAAAGTTAGTTTCTAACCTCTTTTGTCGCAGATGTTCACTTTTATACCACATTTTTTGTATACCAGGTGAAAACCGTTTGCCCTAGATTTACAAGCACCGTCGTCATCGGAGACATAAAAGCAGTAGCGGGAAAGTTCCGCCCACACGGAGGGCCACATCACCTGTCAGACTCGGTCTGCCACCAGTGTTCCACAGAAGGCGGGCCAGTCTTGCCCAGGCCTCCCCCACCCTGACCCATTGACTCCATTAATCACAGCTAGTTAGTGGTAAGTGAGACCATTAACAATTCTCGGGTCAAACTGGGACTGAAAACGGCTCCTGTTGAGGACTAGCCGCGAGTTTCGCGTGATAATAAATGCTAAGCAGGACTTCGTATTGATTTTCGAAAGTGATTTTTTGTCCCTTCGTTCTTTTTTGCCTGTTCTTCATATCTACCTCTTCCCATGCATTTTTCTTTTCGTCCCTCTTCCAGTTTCTACGGGCCTTTTTTTTATTTATTGTTTTTTCCGTATTTTCATTCTCCCATCTTCCATGCATTTTCCGTCCGTCAGTTCTTCATAATTTCTTGTCATTTTTTCTCTCTCCTTCCCTCCTTTCCTCCTTCCCATTTACCTGTCTTGTCTACATATTGAAACTATACCGTGATCAGAACTTGTTTAACTTGTCACGAATCTTTCTCAAGATCTTCCCACCGTACATACACCATAAACAACAGTAGCCTCCCTTGCAGGCCTTCTGGGCGGCGCAGGCGTTTATTTTCGGGGGGAGCGCTGATTCGCGTTTTCAACTTATCAGGGCCAGATTTGCCGCCTCCAAAATAAACGCCGGCGCCGCCCAGAAGTAGGCTCTACCAGCCTCCGCGGGTCGCTGGGAAAATAGTAGAAATTGGCCAAATAGAGTCAATTGTAAAAGAGAGTCGGCTACGGAGAGAGGGTCCAATATTGCAACCCTAACTGCGGCTGCGAATGAAACCCTCCATGGCCAAAGTCCTCCGGCAAATGTTCTCCCTATAGCCGGCGCGGTTAGTCTGGTAAAGACTAACCCAGAAGGCTTGGAAATGAGGCTATACAGCACAGGATGTAAGTCAGGTTATACCTGGAGCGGAGCAAACTAACCGCAGCATATGGAAAATGTTCCGGCTGTCCGACCGAGAAAAAACGACGTGCATGATACCTCAGAGGTCGCCAGAGGGCACACTTCGACAGATGTCAGACCGAACATACATGTAGCTAGGATTTCCGCGCCGGAAATTGATCGTGACTCCGGAATCGGACAGTTGTCAACATTGATGACGACAACGTCTTAATAATCTAATCTTAGATAGATACGGAAAGGGCAATTTGGCCCAAGAGGAGTATTCTGGTATTAGTTTCAGAAATGTACGACTGTTCTAACAAATCTTAGGCACAGTGTCAATGAATGGACGTCCCAAAGCGGATGTAAAGGATATGCACTTTAATACTAAAAGTGTAAATTTATAAAAGATAATTACACAAGAAGATAAGATCAAAATTATTTCCTTAATTTCCTGAAAATGGATCAGGTTCAGGTGTTCCTTGTGCTCTCTCTCTCTATATATATGTAGTAAACTTATCATCATATACATAACGACGGTATATAGGAAAGAAAACAGCAAAAATACTGCCACCCCTCCCACAGGAATGGTAGTGTGCATCCTATATTGTTCAATGAAAATGAATGGGTTACGATTGAGAGTTACTACTTACTTAACTTATATATTTGTATATCAGTGGCATTACGAGTTCGTTCGTTCAGACTCTTGCAGTTCCTAGTGGCACACAGGTCAGCAGGTTGTTTCAGCAGCAGGGTGTTTTACAGGGAGGGGTTGCTAGTCATTCCCCTTTAACGTGCTCGAGGTGTCAGCGTTCGTTCCCTGACCCGTGAGGACACCAGTGTGAAAGAAAGGCCAGCAATTTGTCTTACAACTAAAGGCCAACTTCCGCAAGGAACGTCGTGTTGCACCTAATTATGACCGCTGCATGTCAAGCATTTCAACTACGCCGAGGCGAAATCCGGTTCACATAAGGGTAAAACCAGCCGGAATACCGCTAAAGCCTGGGAAAACTTCAAATTCCTAGATCGTATCTTTGTATTATTAGTTGTCACAGATTACACATTGAAACGGGAAGGCACAACCGCACCCCTCTGTAGCATAGACTTTGCTAATGTTGTGATTTAAATCAGATAGAAGAAGAACTACTAGTATATTTATATATTCATGAGTAAATTGTATCATAATTCAAAATTGACAATTCTTTGGGTATCCAAATCAAACAGATGGATTCATATCTTTAATGCGTTTAGACAATCCCTGTATAAGAAACATTATCAGCTGTCCCTAAATCTACACATGTACAAAGCGAGAGGAAGTTGAATCTACAAGGTTAGCTTAGTACAACAATCTTGTCTACTATGTGCGTTTAACTCGTGAATAACAGTTGTTCATACTTTTCTGTATATGTTTGAATTTGTTATATGTTTGTTAAGTTATACGATTCACAACCTGTTCCGGATCCTAGACCCTCGAGTCAAGAATGATACAAAAAGGTCTTTCCTTCAATTATCATCCATGAGGGCAGCATTAAAGGTGCTGATTTTTGTACAAATCAAATAGTTCCTATGCACCAACTTTCTTCTCTCAACAGAGGATCTAATCCGAATAACACCGTTAAGTACACACCCAGAGGAGCGGGGTTTGGTGGTAGGGCGTGTGTAGTACTGCCAAGTTCACGTACGTGTGTACATGCATATGAACAGGGTGTCTGCTTGCCAAAGCCCACCCTCTCACAGGACCCGCGGTAGGTTGGCGGCGTCTTTCCAAATGCTGAACGCTAAGCAGAGAAAGCAGTATGTATCATTTTAAAAGTCTTTGATATGACTCGACCGAGGATCGAACTCTCTATCCACTAGGCCATTGCAGCAGTATCCCGGCTAGTTCGTGGGTGATTTTGTTTGACCTGGTGTTACCTATGGTTATTGGTCTCATGTAAACGGCACGCGACAGTAGCACGCAGTGGGATGTCGTGCACGAGCTTTCTCCTATAGGGACCAAATCCTAATGGAGGTTGGCTGGCTGAAACGATGGAAAAGACATTAAGGAAAAGAAAGCACTTTCCTGCGAAGCCTTTGTTGTAGACATGGTCTGCAGACATCGTGCTATAAATACATTGAAGTATAACAGCGGAATAGGGCTGGGGAACGATAGCAACCAACGTCTGAAACGCGATAGATGACCTCATTTTCTTAAGATGCAAGCCTGGAATTCTCAACTGCAAAGTCGTAAGAAGGGTTTCATGACAGCGCAAGTTTCAAAAGGAAAACAAACGTTTTAGTTTTCAGACAAATGAGCAGCCTGCCAAAACGATTGCCTTGCAACGTTCAAAAATTCTTCCTTCTGTCAAATCGGGACCGGAAACGTCATGCACATCAAAAGCGGACACCCTTGTTGGGCGGCGCCAAGCTGTGGCCAGGCCACCTAGGTTTTCAACCGAACGCTATACATCAACGGTGCTGGGACAAGGGAGCAGGAAAACGCTGCGCCGGTCTTAAGAGTTTTTGACATCTTACATTCCTGGTATCGCGCAGAAACATGGGGGAGAGAACTTTTGTGTTTTCGTTTGGAAATTAGTATTGTACTCAGCGAGTCAGAATCAGCTGTCGGATTCTACTGAGACTAGAGTGTTACGCTACTACGAAGGGTACTCATATCGGTTCATCAGATGCAAGGTATGTGATATGGTCATGACTTTCCTTGAACAGTGAGACATGGAAAATCACAGCAAAAATGAAAAGAAAGCTCGATGCATTCCAACAACGGCGCCTCTGAAAGATACAACATACAGGGATAGAATTACCGTGAAATGAAGACTTGTCTTAAAGGAGCAGGATGAAGAAAAAAACACTTTGCACCACCACCGCAGAGAGAAGAATTAAATGCACAGGACATGTGCTCAGAATGCCTGTGGAAAGACAAGCTGAAACAGCGCTGAGCTGGCAACCTGACAAAGGAAAAAGAAAGCTACAGATGGACGTCAACCAATCGGTGGTTACCCTGAGGAGAGCAGAAGCTCTGGACCGAAACCGTACTGAATAGAGACCGCGAGCTAGATGTCTTAGTAAGTTCTTTGAACACGCGTTCAACGCGCTACATGTACTCCAATCCGCCCCCTTTCTCAACCCAACTTGAATATACACAGGGACACCAAGAGCTAGTCTGTATAACGCAAACTCCAGCTGTCCGGGGGTTTCTCTCCCCTCCCCGCGGTTGTGAGGCGGTTACAGGGCGGCGAACGGTCACATGAGGCTTGATTGAATTCAGGCTAACCAAGAGCTGGCAGAATCATTATGGTTAAAGCAAAACTGGAGTTTGGAAGCTGAAAAAAATGAAACAGTACAACAATTTTGACTTTCAACTTTCTAATATTTACAGTTGAAGTTACACAGAGTTCTGCATTTTTAGATGTATACTTTGAGAAACTAAGAACTTCATCGACATAAATTTCTTCTTGTGGGGTTATTTTACGGTGATATACGTCGACAACGGATGAGAGCATGAAGTCGAAAAAGCAAGGATATAATGTATTGTCCTTGATAAGAGGAATAGTTCAATAAACAGATAGACGAGCCAACACGCTATCCACCATGTCCAGGGACAGTAGCAACTTATCGTCCGGAAAACACGTCAATCAAACTGGAAATTTTGTGTAGTCAGGTGGTGAGAGCAGGGAATCCTGGGAAGGATATCAAACTGGCTGGCCGCCATGTTTGCTTTCTCTGGCGTCCGCGCCATGGGTATGGTAACAAGGAGTATTATCCCTGCGTGGGCACTGAAACAAAATCAGGATAGTTGTTACCCTAGAAAAATAAACAGAGTGCTTCTATAGATGCTTAACTTCTCTCAAGATCGGCGGCACTTCCCGAGAATCCTTGAAAACGGAAGATTGGTGATCCCATAGTTGAAAGGGAAAATAAATTCCTGTGACTTTTTGACCTTCACAAGTACAAAAATAAGCATGCTATCTAATTCAAGCTCGATTTTATTTGGAGACTACTTATCTGTGACTCTATCTACCGCAGCCTGGAGAGTTATGGAGTCCAAGTATCCCTCGACATTCCTGACTAAGCAATTTCTAGATAGACTCGTACACTAAAAAGACTATTTTTTACACAACCACGAGATTTTATTGATATTCAACCGACGTTTCGGTGACCTCCTGTCACCTTCTTCAAGGCAATTCAGCACAGGCGTGGCTGCTTGTAGACTCATAGAGTTGTCATTTATTATCTAGCCAAATGCATACAATGATATTTACTACAGATTGAAAGATTCGTGATTACCTTTTCTAAACGACACACTTTCTGTTTACTTTCCCGTTCAGAAATAAACGTGAGATTGTGATGAACAGCTACACGAAAGGGGAGCACCATAGATCTTTAGTATCATCATACTTCGGAGTTAAGTTATAAGCTCTTCAGGTGGTGGTTTTGTGACCGGTGTTACTACGGATGTCAAGCATAGATGCTGATGACATCTAGCGGAAATTGGATAAACTGCAGTGAAAATTTTCCTTCCTTGGTCATTTCTGGGCTTAGTTCCATTTGATTTATTTGTTCGGTGGCCGTACTATAATGAAAGTGGAGCTCTCAAAAACTGTAAAGATAAGACTACAAGACTATGAAATATCTACGGAAGACCCAACAGTATGTACATGTAAGTTTGACCCTGTCCTTGGTGCTGATCGACCTTCACCAGGGTTCACCGCCCGCTCCCAAGGTCAAACCGTACTTCATCAATCACCCATTTTCTCATATAGCCATAAACGTAAATCCAGGGACTTATTAACGACATTTGCTAACGAACAGAATGGAATGTTTGATGAAGTGTGGCGCCAGGATGATTATCATTCTAATAACCGTCTTTCGCAAGATTCATTCTGGTAATTTGTCGTCAAGTGACAAATTGACGACAACCTTGAACCGTATTTAGTGTCGCATTCTCCTTCTTTTAAAAACAGTTATGGCTTGTTTGAATTCTATACTATATACAGCATATTATACAGGGAAGCAACTAATCATGGTTCACTTACTAGTACTACGCTTCTCTCTACTTAGGCCTAGTAAATTTTATGATCGCTTTCAGAAATATGAATTTGAGTCATTGTAGTTCTACATGTTTAGTAAAGTAGATCTCTGTAACGCTCGTTTGTCGCCATTACACTGGGACTGCACAGTAGACTCTGGCGCTAGAACGGATGCTGAATAAGAGTGACGTGATCAGCAGACGATAAAATGGAGTCCAGAACTAACGTCGCCGGCTGTTGATTAGTCTGGAGTCGGTGAGTTTCAAGAAACAACCATTCATTTAACTCAGTGCTCAGCTGGACAAATTTGTAGAAAATTGCAAACTGGAAGCTAACTTGGCTCTTCCAGAGCGTATTAGTTCTATGGAAAAGTTGGTGCGTTTTTATGTTAGCTGTGTTACAGATTTTCCGTGAATAGTTTCATTTCATCAGGTTGGGACCGCATTGTAAACACCACATTAACTATCTCTGTAACGTTATATACGTAAGTACTCTTGGGACCGCATCTGTAAGCAGCGACACCTATAGCAGCAGTGCAAAGTGTACCAGGCATAATTGCCACGAGGAAGGTGACAGATGGTCACTAAAACGTCGGTTGAATTAAACACTACGTTGGGTAGGAAGAGTATTTATATGTTTCTGTTTTTTTTTCTTCTATTTTCTATGTCTCTTGCTACTTTTTAACCCAACAAGTCCTCTGAAAAATGCCCACCCGCCCTGTAACCCTCTTGTGTTGCCCGCATTCGATAAAACAAACTGTAATTTGATACATAAACCACCAACATGCAACACCCCCATTCACGTCATCACGTAATAGCTGCCCATCAATGATAATACACCGGAAATTGACATGATTATAGACTGGCGTCAGTTTTATGTTCAAAACATGTCCTCTTCATTATAGCCTGATTTGCCGACGTAATTTCCCTCAGCGATCATTTAGTCCTGAATGAAAATGAATTCTTGTATAATAAGGTCATAAAAGTAAGTGATGAAGAGTAAAAATAGCTTCATGCTACCCTACATCGTACATATAAAGAATGTCGGCCTTTTCGTTCATTTTGGTTGATATTAGCCTGATTTAATCGCGCTTATAGTAGCCGCCCGTAACCGATCAGCCCTAGGCCATTACAGCTGGAGTTTGGGTTACACAGACTAGTTTGATATTATACAAAATATATCTTTTTTTGTTGCAGCACGAGTCTGTTTGTACTTTTCGTAATTTGTGACCGAAATGACATGCAGTATACGAGTATACTAGTACTAGTAGGCATTCGTCAGTTTCACAGAACTACCAATTAGAACAAATTGCACGTAATGTATTTATCATTTGTATCTGTATATACGAACTCTTGAACAAAACCCTAATATACATAGATGAAGGAGATACAAAGGAAAGTCCTACTAGAGCAAGCTCATTCTTCAAATTTACTAGATATATTTGTCTAGGCCACGAGCAACTTACTATGATTGAGTCCGACAAACTACAAACTTCTAAATATGTCGTCTTGACACTTTATTCTATTGTATAATCCTATTGTTTATTACATTACTACGCTAACATAAGTCACATTATGATTTATGTATTCAAATTCTTTTCAATCATGTTGCCACCATTATTGACGTATTGTCACTTGATTATAGCATCAAATCAATGGGAAGGGGTTTAGTCTTTTTCTCTGAGTAGCTCTGAATTGATCGTTGCGTTATAGGGTTTCTCGGAACTCAACTATTTCATAAATAGGTCACAATGATGAACATAACGGTTCTCCTAAAGGGTTGATTTTATGAAATAAATCAGGGAGGTTCTTCTCGGCAGGTTGGCGTAACGGTTATGGCGTTTAGCCCAGAACCCAAAGGTCGTTCGAATCCCCTGACATGCCACCGATGTTGTGCCCTTGGGAGAGTCACTTAACACGAATTTCCTCACTCCACCCAGCTGTAAAAATGGTTTACGGTTGGGTACATGTAGGTAAAATGCGTTGGAAGGCCAGGGGTGGGCTTTGCCTTCCAATACCATGTCCTACAAACCTTGGATAACAACCCACTGCCCCTACGGCTTAAAAATACTATTCTTACCTTTTCTAACCTACACGGCAAGCATGGACGGAGGGCAATCAAATAACGAGTGGCTGGATGAACGATGCATGCAGAAAACACATTTCGTATCAGGAGGGTCTTATAGACAGTAAAAGCGTCCGTGCCTCGACTACAAGAGGAAACAAGAGTTCCAAGATCTCACGCCTCTGTCAAATGTTTTGAGTTTCTCGTTTGTCTTGTCCAATTGTAGTTCAGTAATCATGCAAATAAGGTTTTGATAAGCATTAATATTTCCATTGATCACTTCTTGTCACTCTACGCTGAACGTGGATATGGAAATTGTATAACTCTGAAAACACTGACAAACAGACAGACCAGAATCAATACGTCCCCGTGAATTAATAGCCTACTCCAATGACCCTATAACCTGGGATGTCTGTAAATATCTAGCTCTACCAATTTCTACCCTGCGAGTTGACCGTCACTGCCTGCAAGTCTCAAGTTACATCATTTTACCCTAGCTCACATCATGTCACTCTAGTATATTCAGATAGCTACTCTGAAATATCAAACAATGAACGTTAGAACATATACATACAAATATTCATTCTTCCCCCGCACCATCCCCAAGTGGAATGCCCTGCCTGACACAGTATTGACGGCTCCCACAGTTGAGTTGTACCGTGTCAGTCTGGAGGCCTGCCCGCCTTGACCTGGGAACTCCCCCCCCCCCCCCCCCCACACACACACACAATGTACTTTTCCCCTCGCGGGGTCATCTGAGGGAATACCATGATGATGATGATGACACACAAGAACGCAGACATCCAGACACACCGAAAATAAAACCGCCGCACACGAAGGTAATGACCGTACTGTGCAGAGCCAAAAATGTTGTGAATTGTACCATTTTTTATCTATTGTATGAGACGGGGAATAAAAACCTTAGTTCATTACCATCTGGATTGACAAATTTGATGGATGCGAGGATAATATCATAACTGGTGCAGGCGATCAATGATGATATGACAATCAAATGCTTTTTATCAACTGTGCCTAGCTGTGAAATTGGGCCGTATTCCCCCAAGATTTATTCAAGCCAAAATCGAACATACGAGTTTTATAAGGTATTTGACTTGTACAAACGATCTATCTGACGCCATATTACGATACGTAGAATTATCATTGCGTTACATTACACCTCGCGGGTCTTCAAAAATTGCAAAATATTGCTAACTGCATATATGTATGAATTTGGGGGGGGGGGGTATTTTGACTTCTATTTTACAGAAAGCATCTACCTTGTTCATTGCTTTTTG